>NW_027528640.1:3619772-3638092 GCF_008692635.1 Crocuta crocuta
CTTTTTTTTTTTTTACTTTGCTTTGGCAAAATTTTTCGGTGATACTGTCATTGAAACTGTCACTAAATGACTGTATATTTTCACCAAATTTGGAAATCCGTACTAAGTAAAATTCCTTAGGCATATTGATTTTCATTACTCTGTTCTAGTATTTCATTTCAATGCATGTTTTCTCCAATTTTCTAGAGATTTCAGAGTAATTAAGGTATATTAGCTTAAATCAACAAATATTACTATAATATTGATTTAAAAGTATAATTATCAATGCCTTTCTCTAAGAAACCTAGATTTCCCTAAGAAAACATAAGAAAATCAAGAATATACAAACTAGGTAAGTTATGACCTCCACAATCCAGAGATGTTTGACAAAAAGCATCACAAAGAGAATAAAGTTATCAAAAATCACTTAGAGGAATATGATCAAGTGAAAAAAATAATTGAAATTTAAACAGTGTTTTAAAATAACTAAGTAAAGGGCATCTGGGTGTCTCAGTCAGTTAAGTGTCTGACTTTGTCTCAGGTCATGGTCTGGTGGTTCCTGGGTTTGAGGCCCATGTCCGACTCTGTGCTGACAGCCCAGAGCCTAGAATATGCTTTGGATTCTGTATCTCCCACTCTCTCTCTGCCCCTCCCCGTGCTTGCTCTCAATCTCTCTCTCTCTCTCTCTCTCTCTCTCAAAAATAAACAAACATTAAAAAAAAAACTTAAAAAAATTACTCCGTAAGATGCATGGAATATATATACATATATAATAAACATATATGATAGACATATTTATACACATATTTTAGACTTATACAAAACTTACATACACATTTTTAGTGTAAAGTGTAACTATATTGAGCAATAGAGAATAATGTTTTCCAAAGTTCAACTGAAATTACAAATATTGGTTATTTCCTGAACCATTTTCTTAACGTACATAGAATTTAATGTAAGATACTATGTTGCCTCTAGAATATTGAAAGGCCAATAATTATTGTTCCTTTGTATTATTTATTTATTTATTTTGAGAGAGAGTGTGCACAAGCAGGACAGGAGTAGAGAGAATTCCAAGCAGGCTCCATACTTTTAGTGATACAGAGATCAAACCCACAAATTGTGAGATCATGAACTGAGCCCAAATCAATAGTCAGATGCTTAACCAATTGAGCCATCCAGGTTCCCCTATGTTATCTTTTAAAGGAAATGTTTTTAATTTATTTTTTAAATTTTATTCTCAAGTTAGTTAACATACAGTGTAGTAGTGGTATGAGGAGCAGAACCCAGCGATTCATCACTTACATATGACACCCAGTGCTCATCCTAACAAGTGCCCTTCTTAGTGCCCATCACCCATTCACCCCACCCTCATCAACCCTCAGTTTGGTTCTCTGTATTTAAGAGTCTCATATGTTTTGCCTCCCTCTCTGTTTTTATCTTGTTTTTCCTTCCTTTCCCCTATGAACATACGTTAGGTTTCTCAAATTCCACTTATGAGAAAATCATGTGATATCTTTCTCTGACTGACTTACTTCAGTTAGCATAATACCCTCCAGTTCTATCCATGTTGTTGCAAATGGCAAGATTTTATTCTTTTTCATCGCCCAGTAGTATTCCATTGTATATATAAACCACATTTTCTTTATTCATTAATCAGTTGATGGACAATTGGGCTCTTTCCATAATTTGGCTATTGTTGATAGCACTACTATAAACATTGGGCTGCATGTGCTCTTTCAAAATCAGTATTTTTTGTATCCTTTGGATAAATTCCTAGTAATGCAATTGCTGGGTCATAGGGTAGTTCTATTTTTAATCTTTAGAGGAAACTCCACACTGTTTTCCAAAGTGGTTGCTCCAGTCTGCATTCCCACCAACACTGTAATAGGGGTCCCCTTTCTCCACATCCTCACCAATATCTGTTGTTTCTTTAGTTGTTGTTCATTTTAGCTATTCTGACCACTGTGAGGTGATATCTCATTGTGGTTTTGATTTGTATTTCTCTGTTGATGAGTGATGTTGAGCATTTTTTCATGTATCTGTTTGCCACCTGGATGTCTTCTTTGAAAAAGTGTCTATTCATGTCTTCTGCCCATTTCTTCATTGGATTATTTGTTTTTTAGGTGTTGAGTTTGAAAAGTTCTTTACAGATTTTGGATGCTAACCCTTTATCTTATACGTCATTTGCAAATATCTTCTTCCATTCCATTGGTTGTTTTTGAGTTTTGTTGACTGTTTTCTTTGTTGTACAGAAGCTTTTTATCTTGATGAGGTCCCAATAGTTCATTTTTGCTTTTGTTTCTCTTGCTTCTGGGGATGTGTCAAGTAAGATGCTGCTTCAGCTGAGGTCAAAGAGGTTGCAGCCTGCTTTCTCTTGTAGGATTTTGATGGTTTCCTGTCTCAGATTTGGGTATTTCATCCATCTAGAATTTATTTTTGTGTATGGTGTAAGAAAGTGGTCCAGTGTCATTCTTCTACATGTTGCTATCCAGTTCTCCCAGCACCATTTACTAAAGAGACCAGCTTTTTTCCATTGGATATTCTTTCCTGCTTTGTTGAAGATTAGTTGGCCATATATTTGTGATTTTTCTAGATTCTCTATTCTATTGCATTGATCTATGTGTCTATTTTTTGTGGCAATACCATCCTTTCTTGATGATTACCTCTTTGTAATACAGGTTAAAGTCTGAGCTAACAATTGTAAATGTTTATGCCCCCAACATGGGACACAAATATATAAATCAATCACAAACATAAATTATTGATAATAATACTATAATTGTAGGTGACTTTAATACTCCATTTAAAGCATATGGTTCATATAGGCAGAAAATCAATAAGGAAACAACGGCTCTGAATGACACATTGGACCAGATGGACTTAACAGTTATACTCAGAACTTTACATCCTAAAGTAGCAAAATACACATTCGTCTCGAGTGCAAATGGAACATTCTCCAAAACAAATCACATACTGGGTCACAAAACAAAAAGTATAAAAAGCCTGAGCCATACCATGCATATTTCCAGATCACAACGCTGTGAAACTTGAAATCTACCACAAGAAAAAAATTGGAAAGCCTCCAAATACATAAAGGTTAAAGGATATTTTATATTTACCAAGAGTTCAGTTAGAAATATACTGGTCATATATTAAGTACCACCCTCTAGCTATAGTCTGGAATATCAATTCATCAGACTGTTTTAGAAATTCCTAGTCAATCTAAATTAAAAATAAAATGTAGTTGAAGAGTTTATGTTCTAACATTATGCGATCCAATATGATGGACCCTAGCCAAGAATGGTATCTAAATCAATAAAAATTTACTAAAAGTCCACTTTCTCATTTGAATTAACCACATTCTAAATGCAAAGCAGTCACATGTGGGTAGTGACAGCATAGATCTAGAATATTCCCTTCCATTCTGTTGGTTTGCTCAGGTCTAGTAAGAGAAATGCATCCCAACCGTTAAGCACAATACAATATGACATGAATGATACAAGCATGTATAAGGTACTGGAGTAGTAAAGACACTAGTTCACACTGAGTAAAGTGGAAAAATGAAGTAAAGAGTGACATCACAGAAAAGATAAGCTTAAAATTTTAAAGAAAAAGAGAAACATAAACCAATCCATTTAAGGCTATATGTTCTTGAGAAATGGCAGCACTTCACTACACCATATTGGTCTAAATATTGCTCTTTCAGGAATAAAGGACCATCCTTTAGTGGAGATAAGAATAATGCACATAAATTATGCCAAATATGCTCCAGCATTGTTACAACAAAATACATCAGTGGAAGCCTAGTACCATAGAAACATAATTTGAGTGGACTTTGTTTTGCTCCTTTGTGTATGAAACATCTTCTCCAGAGGAAGTAGCATGTTAAATCAACAAACCAACAAAAGATTTTTCTTGGTATCAAAGTTGCATATAATATGCAAGAGCTACATATTTTACTATATATTTCTAAAATCTGCTTTATAGCATCAGATGGAACAGAGATAGGGTGTTTTCTAAAACAGAAAGTGCTCTATATTTGCTTTGGCAAGTAAAAAAATGCAAATGGAAAACGTTTAATTTTTTGAATAATTATCTTGCTTTCCATTATATAAAGATTTATTAAATTGGTTGTAATTCCATCTGCTTTTACTTTTGAGAGCACTTGTGCTTTTAAATATATTCTTCTACTTATTTATACAAAAATTATAGACAGTTTCTCAAAGACAAGTGACACATTGCTCTGTTTCGACTTCCCCACTTAAAAAGAGAGGGAAAGAGAGGCTCTGAAGTCATTTCCTCCCAAAATTGCATGGATTTATCTACTGAAAATCCCTATTTTAAAGATTTACAAAAGCATAAATTTCATTGACTGCTATCAGTCTTGTTAATAACACTTTATTTCCAAACTAACTACTGATGATGGAGAGTTTGGGAAACCATAAGTTTCAAGTAGGAGCTTAGCACAACATAGTCCTGAAAAATATGGGCTCGAGGCCGGATTTGGGGTGGAGCCCTGGTACCACCTCTTACTGATGGTATAATACTGGGCATGTTACTGAGCCTTCACAGGCCTGTCGTCTCACTATTAAATGGGGATTCCATCTGGTCATTCGATGAACATTTATTGAGTATCTATGTATGGCAAGCACAGTGGAAAATGGTAACATGATAATATGAATTAATTTACAGAAATGTAAATACGAAATTAAAGTCAAAGTAGATGACATGCCTGGGTGGCTCAGTCAGTTAAGCGTCCGACTTCGGCTCAGGTCATGATCTCACATTCATGGGTTCCAGCCCCATGTCAGGCTCTGTGCTGACAGCCAGCTCAGAGCCTGGAGCCTGCTTCAGATTCTGTGTCTCCTTTTCTCTGCCCCTCCCCCTACCAAAAAAATAACCAAAAAAAGTCAAAGTAGAAGCTACCTCAACTAACTCCCACTTAGCTAATTAGATTTAAAATTCCATTTTGTTGGTGGGTCCTATTGAAAGGAGCTCAGGGCAGGAGAAATGTGGAGAGAAGCAGCTTCCAGCACTTCTGTGCCTACAAGCTTTCTACAACTTGTTGACCAGCTGCCCTTATCCACCAACCACAGACATGCGAATGCGTAAAGAAATATTGCTCTAAAAAGGAAGTTAAATACCACGGAAAACGTGAAAATGGCAAATCATTATATAAAATGTCACTTTGACTAGGGATAGCCAAGGCAATTATAAAAAAATTAGGAAAATTCATACAATTTCCAAGTACAGTTGTATTCACATTAATTCTCAATTGTCGTGTTTGCTCTCTTCACAGAAGCTGAAAAAGACAGTCGTGGACAATGACTTATGGGTTTGTTACTGTGAAAGAAATTGCAGTGATGTCTCATCAGTAGATCCATATGGAAGGAGAGAGCTCGTTTCGACAGACAGACAGTGGTGAATGAGTGACAGAAATTTAAATAGAGGATTGCAGATGTAAATGGCTTACAGTAAGCTCTAGCGTTAACTACTTCTTTATCCCTGGGCTGCAGAAATGCTGGTCTTTCATTCGTATGTCATGAGAGCACCTCTCTGAAGCATGGACCATTGTGCCTGGAGCATCCTGTGTGCTCGCTGTGTGTTAGGTTAGGTTCTAGAAGAAATGTGCTCCTTGAGGTTATTCGGTTGCTAGTGAAGGTGCTCAAACTCAGGGCATCTCCCCAGTTGAATTTTTCTAAGGGAATTTAATGCATGTGTGTACGAAGCTGAGGCTCCCTGACGCTGCCTCCCACTCCCACGAGACAGCACACGGCTCTCTTGCTCAGACCTCAACCCCACAGCCACCTCCTCTGTCCTGCTGTGTCCCAGCTTACATGGGGAATGAAGAGTCAGAATTCTGCACACGTCTACTGAAAGGAGACAGCAGACCCTGTCCCGGGGATGTAGCCAAAGCCACAGTGAGAGAAGCACCCCAGCAGCTCCCAGCCCTGTCCCCACAGGGTGATGTGGGGGCCCGATGGCTACCTGGATGAACAGTGTGCTCTGTACCCCAGGGCAGGACTGTGGGATTACAGGACTTCAGGCTCACTGAGGGTGAGTGCCCATCCACCAGTCTCCCCTATGGGAGGGAGTGAGAAGCAAAGGGAGGAGGGGGCCGAGGGAGGGGGAGAGGGAGAGGGAGACCGTGTTCTGGAAGGTAAATAAATCCTTTCTGGAGGAGGATGCGAAGGAGAGAGGAGGGAAGACTTCTGGCTTCCTTCCCTTCACTCCCCTGGAATATGAGCAAATGAACCTTTCGAGAGAAAATCCTGTAGGGGTCTTCAAAGGTATCTACCTCTAGGGCTGCAATTAAATCATCCCTTAATGTAGGAAACCTGGGCTGCCCCACCCCAAGCTCATCCCTTCTTCCTCAACTTTCTCAGCACGCTTGTGATCCTTTCACTGCACTGGGTACATTTCTTCTCCCGGCCTTGCCTGCTGTCTCTGTACAAAACCAGGGCTCCCCTCAATGCAAGTGTAAAACAGGATCCAAATCTGCAGTTCTGTCTCCCAAAGATCGTAGCATTAGAAAAAAAGGAAAAAGGTGATCTCACATGTTTGGAATATATAGTCTGCATCAGAAACCAGTCTCGACATTGTATATACTGTCTTATTTTGTCTTCACAATAATCATCAAAGACAGACATTATTTACTTTTTGTTGAGGAAACTGAAAAAGAAGTTGAATGAGCTCCTTTCTGAATGTCCACACGTTTGAACCTGGGGATTGTAGGATTCCAATCCAAGCCTTTTCAGAATGTATTGTTCTTGACTTGTCAGTGAAGCATAATGTTTCCCAAACACAAAGGATTGGAGCTGCTCACCAGCGCTAACTTATTATTAAATGTTAGAAATTCTACCTGCAGGAGGGGAAAACGTATCATCTGTTCACTTTTAATGACCTCTCACAGCATTTTTTAAAACTTTGAAAGTTCAACCTGAAGAAAATTATGATTTAGTTTTTAAGTTTTTAGTTTGTGAGAGAGAGAGAGCATGTGGGTGAGGGGCAGAGAGAGAGGGAGAGAGAAAATCTCAAGCAGGCTCTGCACTGTCAATGCAGAGCTCAATGCAGGGGTTGATATCACAAACTGTGAGATCATGATCTGAGCCAAAATAAAGAATCGGACACTAACCAACTGAGCCACCCAGGTGCTCCCCAGAAGTATAATGGTTTTAAATAAACATACACAACCTTGTCATAATAGATGTGTGCGCTGAATATGACTTAGAAACCACACCAATTTATGACTATAAAAGATATAAAAACAATTACTCATTGACATTGGAAATAGACAATTATTCATTCAATATCAGAGAGTCGACACAAAAATAAATGATGCCCAGCACCCAATGGTTTCGTGCGGTGTGATTAACGGGTCTGCACAGCGTTAAGATCACTGGGACACAAACACAGAGAAGCTATGACAGAGTGCTTTCCCTGGTCCTGACAACGACAATGACTTCCCTGAGAATCAGCCAACTGTCTCTTCTTTTCACAACTGTACTCTTTGCCTCACAACGTGACTTTTCCAGTGCTGACACCTGTGTATAGTGGTTGTATGTGTGTGTTTCACTGACAGCACAGCACACGGGTTACAGGCAGGTCATTCCACAGGCCCCCTGTTTCCTGCTCATCAGGGACGATCACTGCAGACTCTTCCAACCACCTGTCATGTCTCTAAAGACACAGTTCTGAAAACTGCAGTTTTGATGTAATGTCCACATATTAACTCCTTTTTAATTTCAGGGTTCAGGGGGTGCCCAGGTGGGTGAAGCGTCCAACTTCGGCTCGGGTCATGATCTCACGGTTCATGAGTTTGAGCCCCGCGTCAGACTCTGTTCTGACAGCTCCGAGCCTGGAGCCTGCTTGGGATTCTATGTCTCCCTCTCTCTGCCCCTCCCCTACTCGCGCTCCCTCTGTCTCTGTCTCTCTCTGTCAAAATAAATAAACATTAAAAAAATTAAAACATAATTTCAGGGTTTGGTTAGGACTTCTTACTGTGAAAGATGAGCCTCTGCACACTCTCTCTCTCTCTCTCTCTCACACACACACACACACACACACACACACACACACACTTTCCATTCTTCCTAACGTGATTCCAGTATCATTTCAATAAGAATTAAAGATAACATGATTATGACCAGTGAACACCATGAAGTATTTATTTCATCCTGTCCTTAAGTTGTCAATTGTCTTCAAGAAGATTACACTGATGGCATGCCTGATATATTTTAATGTCCAATCAAAAAGTTGTGCACATGAGGCAGGATTTGGAGCAAAATACAGCCCATAAATACCACACTTAGACCTAGAAGCACCCCCAGGAATGATGAGAATTAGTCCCTGCAGCCGAGGGAACCGGCAGTGAGCCTGATTCCACACATTCTTAAGTAATCATGAGAGGAGCATGCAGTATTCTCTTGACAGAGAGAGACAGAGACAGAGACAGAGAGAAAGAGAAGAGAGATTTTTATCATGGGTCTGGTTCATCCTCCTCTAATGGAGGAAGTGACTCCATCCCAAGTAGCTAAGAAACAAGGAATTTTGTTCTAATCAACTAATTCCCTGTTCTCATATTTCTTGAGAACAGTGAAAGTGAAAGTTAATTCCTGTGAACAACCAGAAGTAATGTATTCTAATAATGGTTGTATACTGAGCACCTAATAAACATTTCAATATTCAAGGTTTTTTTTTAACTCACAAGGTGGGTTTTTTTTTTTTTTTTTTTTAATTTTTTTTTTGTTTTTTAAAAAAAAGNTTTTTTACATATTTATTTGTTTTTGAAAAAAAAGGAGAGAGCATGAGCAGGGAAGAGGCAGAGAGGGAGGGAGAGAGAGAAACCCAAACAGGCCCCATTCTGTCTGTACAGAGCCTGACATGGGCTCCTTTTCACAAACTGCGAGATCCTGACCTGAGCCAAAATCAAGAGTTGGCTGCTTAACTCACTGACTCCCCATGCAACTTTTTTCTTAAAGCTGAGTCCTTAATTTGTATTTAGAAGTCTATGTTGGAGTAGGGGACCAAGAAAACCTTCTCATTGTACCAAAGGTCATGCATAAAGAACATACAATACATACATGTATCAGATCTGCTGGCACACGGTTTTTTAAGAAAGGCTCATGGAGATTGAAGAGTGAAGGGCTGTGTAGGTTTCTCATCGCCCATACCCAAGGACCACCCAGGATTCAGTCTGGCCTGGACATCATACATGGACAAGGGAGCCCACTCCTCGGGCTGTGGGGCTCAAGGCTGCAGGGCTGTGAAATACCAGCCCCTTACCTGCTGTGATCAGGCGCAAGGATACAAGAGCAATGTGATACGGCGCAACCTTCTTCCCGAATCGGTATTCGTGGCTAAGGGACCCTCGATGTTTCTCTGCTGTGGCTAAACGCTGGTGGCTAAACTGCAGAGCCTTAACCACGGAGCTTGGCAGAAAGCCAATTTTTCTCAGGGAGGCAAGTCATCAGGTGATCTGTCCCAGACTGGCTAATTCCCATTGAACGGTACAGAAATTATATCTTGGAAGACATTTGCCATCAAAACTCAAAGGCCTTTTTCCATGGTCTTCTGAGAAGACTTTTGTTGCTTTTCAGAAGTCAGATTTTGTTCTGATTTTTTTTTAATGTAGCTTCTTTCCTTTGTTTTAAAATGTACAGGATACTTAAAGACCTTTTTATCTCTATCTTAAATTTCACAGTTATGTATTTTACTATAAGCCTGTTTTCCACTAAAATGCTGGATAAAAATAACTTTTCAGTCTGAAACTCCAGTTTTTCAGTGTTTAGAAATTTACTTGCAATAGACTGATGTTTTCTTTCCCTCCAATTCCTTCCATGTTCCTAATACTCAGTAATTGCACACGCTGAATTTGTCTTCTCTTACTTTAGCTTTTCTTTCCTGTTTTACATCAGGATATACCAGACACCCTGGGTTATACTGTCATTTCATATTTAAATCATATATTGGTATTTTCAATTTTGTTTTCATATTTTTAATTTTCAAGAACATTCTTTGTATGACTAAGTATTTTATACCGAATACAGATACTGTTGAATGCAATATCTTCTTTATGTCTTTAAACATATTTTGGGGGGCCCGTGGGTGCTCAGTCAGTTAAGGGTCTGACTTTAGCTCAGGTCATGATCTCGCAGTTCAAGCCCTTTATTGGTCTCTGTGCTGACTGCTCAGAGCCTGGAGCCTGCTTCAGATTCTGTGTCTTCCTCTCTCTTCCAGCCCTTCCTCTGCTCTTGCTCTGTCTCTTTCTCTTTCACTCTCAGAAATAAATAAATATTTAAAAAATGTTAAACATATTTTGAATGAGTTTTGAAGCTTTCTTTCTCCTGCATGATCTGTTTCCTCTAAACTATGTTCATTTATCTTTCCTTCTGATTTCTTACATATCTAATGATCTGAAGTTATCTGTTCCTAGTTAATAGTTGACGATTAAAAGTAGTATGAAATAGGGGCGCCTGGGGGCTCAGTCGGTTGAGCTTCCCACTCTTGATTTCGGCCTGCCATAATCTCAGGGATCATGAGATCGAGCCCCATATTTGGCTCTGCACTGAGCATGGATCCTGCTTAAGATTCTCTCTCTTCCCCCCCTGCTCCCTTCCCCCACTTGCACTCTATTTCTCACCCTCTCTAAAATAAATACAATTTATAAAACTTAAGACAAAAGCCGTGTGCCATAGCCATACCGTAGGCGGAGCTGATGGACCGAGCATTGTGTCACACCGAGGGCCCCAGGACCAGTCAGTCACCTCTCCCAGGACAATGAGGTCCCGCCCCGACCTCAACCTTCACAAACATGTATGTTTCCTCTCCCTACATGGAAGACAAAATGCTGCCTGACGTCGCTGTGGAAACCACGTGAGCAGAGACGCAGTGAGTGTGCCAGCAGAGAGGAGGCTCAGCAGTCACTCTATACACCTTCACTTTGCTCTCCTGTTGTTAATGCACACGCTCTACCTTCAACCAAGACCTCAGGCTCCAGCCCGCATTACTTGGGTGTTGTGGTCTCTAGAAAATAAATCTGCCAGGCTTTCCTGCCAGGATGAGTGAGGGGCTACCAACCAGCTTCTCAGAGCACAGAGGGCTCCGGGCAGGTCCCTGTGGTCTTCAATCAGACTTTAAAATGCTCCCCTTATCCAATCCAATCCCTTTGTAGGTACCTCCAATCCCTGGGCCTCTTGGGGATTGCAAACATAACTCCTTCAGCTTTCTTGTGCAGAGTCAGTCAGCTCCCACATCTGCTCTGTGGTTTCCAAATATCACTGCTTTCTCTCCAATTCTCTCTGTCCTTTTTGATATACATCATCTGAAAAGCCAATTGTGAATTAACTTCAACACCTTTGTCTAGAAGTCTCACCACAAACTTCACAATAGCAAGCCCCACATTCTGGGAGCTTAAATCCTTGCTATTGCAACCGTGTGCTTCAGAGAAGCCTCAGAGTGTAACCGTGCATTTCCCACAGTGCTGCCAATGACGTGAGGAAATGTAAGCGCTTCTAAAATGTGTGTGTAAATCTTCCACTGAAATTCCTGTAATCTTCTTTACTCTGTCAATCGGAAAGTTTTCCTAGAAAGCCTGGAAAAGGCAGATACTAGGCCTGTTCACACTGGCAGGGATGGCGTGGTAGAGGGGAAAGTGTTCTTAAACATGAACTTAGGAGGGACCAGCTCTTAGTGCCAGTTTTATTTCTCATGAAATGCAAGGGCAGGTATTCATGACCCCCACTGAAAACTGACACAATACAGAAAAGAGATGACAGGGCATCATTTACATGGGTCTTGAATATTTTCATTCAGGTCAAACAGAAACTTCCTGTGAGAGACATTTGTCAAATGTTTTCATCGATACCACTTCTTAGAAGTTATCCAGTTTGGATTCTGAAATAGTTTGCTCATGGAACTTTTAACCACCCGGAAGCAAATATGGAGCTGAATCTTAGCCATGTATCTTTAAAACTCTGGTCCATTCAGCAAAATAGAAGTCATATCAATGCAAACATAAATCTATTTTTCTTGTGCAGCAATTATGCAAAACATTCATTTAAACTTTCTGTTCTTCATTTTCAATTGATTGCTCTGGCTTTGTAAAAGCTGCACAACTAGCCTGTAGAAACTTTACACTAAAAGATGCTGATACTTCAAATCACCCTTGTTTCATTCCTGCAATGTTATATCCGCTAGCAACACTCCGAATAATGAAGGCAAATTACTGGGTGAGAGTTCTTCACTGACTATGATTTTGTGGTGAGATCTATGCAAGAGGAAATTATTACTTATATGAGATACTTAGAAAATATGAATGTATCAAATATTCTTTCATTTAAAAAATTTCAACTGCAATGAGAAGTTCTCAAAAATGGGGAAAAAATGGTCATTTGCATTGGCACACCTGCTATTAAAGTCCAAGAAGGCAAAACAGCCACCCCAGCATTCTTCATATGGCTGGAGGAACTTAAAGGGAATTTTCCACGGGATTCCTTTTTCTTACCTATGCATCATGCACTGTGGTGCAAGGTGCCAACTTGACTAAACAAGTACCACATTGCAGAGAATCTTCTTTCATTTATTTTCAGGGTCATTTGAGCAAAAATGAAATGTGTAAGATTTAATAGGTGAAAGTGAAACATCAGAGTATTTCACTCTCTGGTGGTTAGTTAGAGGCAGCGACTGCCAGATGTGGACACAGGTGAATTCCATTTCATCCCTACTCTGCCACGCTCCACATTCAACTCTTCCCCAGGCATCAATGTGTGGAAGAGAGACCCCGGGCCCCCCAGCAAGTGCAGAGGAGTGCCCCGTACTGCTCCCACAGCGTGTAGGTGTCTTCTCGCAAATTTTCTTTTCCATAACACTCACGCTACTTCTGTTTCTCTAATGGAAATCTAATAAATACAGATTTTTTAAAAAATATCAAAACTGTGTGTATCGCATATCAACAAATTACATCACCAAATTAAAGGAAAAATGTACTGGTATGGTTTGTAATTCATAGAAAGTGTAGGACTCTTCAAAAATTTCAAATAGCAACTGTGCTTTTCTAATTATCAGTTACCATTTGCTTTATTCTGAGCTGTCTCTTATTTGCTTTGGTCTCTCCAGGTTTTGCCACTAAAATGGTCCTTCTTTGTTACTGATTTCTAACTGTTTATTGCAAGTGCATACAGCTGCATGTCAATTCTCCTTTAGCAAGGGATTTCCTTTAGGAAAAAAATATGTTAACTTCTAGCAATTTCAGAATTCAGAAGTGAATTACAGGGATGCAACAAGGCGCTATGTTGCTAGTGACTTCTAAAACCTTTCTTAGTTTGCTTGCTACACTGCCCCTGGTTCAGCCGTTTCTCTCCTTGAGTTCCTGACGAGCAGGAAAATTACGTGGTCTTGCGCCAATATTTTTCTCTCTTGCATTGAAACTCTTCCAGATTCTGAACTATGACTTTTTCTGAACATTGACTTCCATCCCCTCCATTCTGACTAATGTTCCAAGAACTATCCTGTCCCAAGCTCTGCCACTTTACATTGTTATTTTTACAAGTTTCTACTTGTCTGAAAGAATGATTCCTAAGATTTTTAAAACTGAATTTACATTTAAATGAAATTCAGCTTAATGAAAAGAAAAATCCTCAAAAAATATTTCATTTCTAGCTGTAAAATTAGGGCTATAGGATTATATCAGCCACATAAATTAAAGCATTTAAATTAAGTGCAATATATTTTTGTAAAACGCTATCTGTGCACTAATAGAAAAAGGTTACTTTCAATGTATGGTATATCACAGTAAGCCATGTCAACGTTTTAAGTTATTATCTGCCACAAAAAGGGGAGGAAGAAAGAAAGCCCATCCAAAGTGATTATATCTCACAGAAGACAAAGTCTATTTTAAGTTTTTGAGGGTTTAGACAAAAATGAATCTTTTGGATATTACTGATGTAAAATTACTGATTTATATTCTAATTTTGCTTCTAAGATTTCTAAATGGACAGACTGAGAAAATAAACCTGTGTGTACCTACACTAGTAGACAAGAGACAGACTGTACGTGTCCCATCCCCAAATTCTACCTCTGCGTGTCTGTGCCTTGGGGCACACGCCCTCCTGTTGACTGTGGATGGGGCTGCGGATTGCTCCTAAATGAGAGAATGTGGAAAAAGCAAAGGGGAGTTCCTCCTAGGGTTATGCTTCAGTTTAACTCCATTTGCTTGCAGGCTCGCTCCTTTCCTGTCCTGTAGCCTTGAGGAAGCCAGCTGCTATGTTGCAAACTGGCCTATGGAGAGTCGCATGGCAGGAAAATGAGGGCAGCCTCTAGGAGCTGAGGGTGACCCTGTGACAGAGAGCGAACACCTGAAGCTCTCAGTCCCTCAGCTGCAAGGAAACATGTTCTGTCGATATGCAGGTGAGCTAAGAAGCAGATTTTTGTTTTTCCCATTGAGTCTGCAGATGAGAAAAGTTCCTGCCAACACTGGCTACAACCCAGGCGAGATTCTAAAGCAGAGACCCCACTAACCTGCCCAGACTTCCAACATACAAAACTTGAGATAACAAATATTTGCTGTTGTAAGCTGTTAAGTGTGTGGTGATGTGTGGCACACAGATGACTGCTACATCTGCACACAGACATCTGTACACCTACCCGTGAGTTCATACTCATCCCTCCTATTCCAACACAACAAACATGATTCTCTTCTTCCTGTCCTTATTTGTCACTCCTTTCTCCTATAGTCACAAATGTGACCCTCATTAACCACTGTATATTTGCCCAATTTTATTATACACATATGGTAGTTCTAGAATTTCTAACTTATAAGCCATACAAAACTCAAATTTACTAATTATACCGTAGTATCTACATATTTTTATCTTTAGCCTTAGAATATGGTACCAAAATATTTTTTAGGAAGTTTATTTAGGTCAGTGCATTTCTTTTTCACCCTTTTTACTGTGGTTATATTGTTACTTGTAACACAGTTAGGTTCATTTGTTATATTTTGCATACTATTCAGGGTTTTATTTCCTGATTGACATAAATTATTCAGGTACATTTTTCATTTTTTATTTATTCAGTTTTTAAAATTTAAATCCAAGTTAGTTAACATACTGTGTAGTCTTGGCTTCAGGAGTAGAACCCAACGGTTCTACTTTTCCATGACACCCAGTGCTCATCGCAAAAGTGCCCATTTAACCCATCACTCCACCCACCTCCCTACAGTAACCCTCAGTTTGTTCTCTATATTTAAAAGTCTCTTATGGTTTACATTCTTCTCTATTTTTATCTTATTTTTCCTTCTCTTTCCCTATGTTTATATGTTTTGATTCTTAAATTCCACATATGAGTGAATTCTGTCTCAAGTGAATTCTTGTCTGTCTTTGGCTTATTTCCCTTAGCATAATACACTCTAGTTCCATCCATGTTGTTGCAAATAGCAAGACTTCATTATTTTTCATAGCCAAGTAGTATTCCATTATGTATGTATGTGTCTATACACACATATATATGCACACACATATATATGCATACACACCACATCTTCTTTATCTGTCAGTCAATGGACATCTGGGCTCTTTCCATACTTTGGCTATTGTTGATAATGCTGCTATAAACATTGGGGTGCATGTGCCCCTTCGAAACAGCATTTTGTGTCCTTTGGAAAATACATAGTATTGCTGTAGCTGGGTCATTGGGTAATTCTATGTTTATTTTTGAGGACCCTCCATACTGTTTTCCAGAGTAGCAGAGAGTGCATTCTCACCAACAGTGCAAGAGGGTTCCTCTTTCTCCGCATCCTGGCCAACATCTGTTGTTTCCTGAGTTGTTCATTTTAGTCACTCTGACCAGTGTGAGGCGGTATCTCATTGTGGTTTTGATGTGTATTTCCCCGATGATGAGTGATGTTCAGCATCTTTTCATGTACCTGTTAGCCATCTGGATGTCTTCTTTGGAAAAATGTCTATTGATATCTTCTCTTCATTTCTTCCCTGGATTATTTTGAGGGGGGAGTGTTGAGTTTGATAAGTTCTTTATAGATTTGGGATGCTAACCCTTTATCTGATATCTCATTTGCAAATATCTTCTCCCATTGGGATGGTTGCCTTTTAGTTTTATTGCTTGTTTCCTTCACTGTGCAGAAGCTTTTGATCTAGTTTTTGAATATGTAAAATGGCACCATGGTTCTAAGAGTCAAAGCTGGACAAAATATTTCTCAGTATCACTTCCCCACTGTGCCTACCTACATCGTTCCCATGCCCCCCAGTTTTGTACCCCATCCCCACTCACTCCCTACTGGTATCCTGTTGCATTAGTTTCTAGATTACCATTCCTGTATTTCTCTTCTACAAATGAGTAAATACACATGCGTTTTCTTATATCCTTTTCTTTCTATTTTTCCTTTCTATACTATTGATGCTTTTTTCCACTTTTTTTTTTTTTTAACTTACTATACATGGGAACTCATGAAATATCAGTTCAAACAGATCTCTGGTATTCTTTTATAGCTGCACAGTGATCCACTGTGTAAATCTATCAAATAGATCAATCATCCATTCTTCTAAGTGTAAATATCAAAATTGTTTCCAGGATTCTGAAATTGGAACTAATAATGTGGTAAATATTCATGTGCATAAGTATTTTTGTGTTGTTGGAGGTGTATCTTCAGGGGGGTGTCCTAGAAGTAAGATCAGTGAGTCAAAACTTAAGTGCATATGTGGATACGTTTTGCTATTTTCAAATCCCTCTCCAGAAAGAATAGCACCAGATTGCTTTTCATTAGAAAATGTTGAAAATGCTTATAGAATGTGTTGTAATATATTCTTATCAATTTGATTAGGAGAAAAATTGCATATTTGTGTTGTTTTATTTTGTGCGTCTCTATGAATGATTTAGAATATTTATAGGGTCGAGGAACATTTTAATGACTTTCTTGAGAAACATCTTATGCATTTTTACCAATTTTTTGTGTCCTTGGTCCTGCAAATATAAACACACACACACACATGGATATTAGCCCTTATTCTCAATTTTAAGTTACACATATTTTTCTCTGTTTATTTGGGTTTCTTTTGTTGTTGGTTTTTTGGTTTTGAGAATTTTGCTTTTGGACTTGATTTTTTGTGTGTGTGCAAACTTTGTGCCACTTTTATATAGTCTCGTGTATCAATTTTATGTTAACTTAGGATTATGAGTACTAATAAGCAAAGTTTATAAACATGTGGGTTACAGAGAAATTTCTTCAGTCTTCTTATAGAACTCCATGTTTTCATATATTACATTTAAATACCTAATCTATTTGGAGTTTATTCTTTTAATTAAAAAAAATTAATGTTTATTTTTGATAGAGTGTGAGGGGCAAAGGGCAGAGACACACACAGACACACACACAGAGTCTGAGGCAGGCTCCAGGCTCTGAGCTGTCAGCACAGAGCCTGATGTGGGGCTAGAACCCAAGAACCATGAGATCATGATCTGAGTCAAAGTGGGATGCTTAACCACCTGAGCCACCCAGGTACCCCTGGAGTTTAGTCTTGAGAATGGTGTAAGGAACAGAGCTCAACTTACTTCTTTGTGAAAGATTACTCAATTGTCCCAGCACCATTTAATAAACAGTCCATCACTGCCTCAGTGTTTTGAAGTGCCATATTCATGATATATTAAATTTCCACATGTTCACTGGGTCTATTTCTTGGCTTTCTTTTCCAGTTCACTGGTCTGTCTAGTCATGGGAGAGCACTACAATGTTGTCATTACTGAGGCTTATGATACATGTTAATGTCTGGAATGGCTGGGCTTTACAGGTAGTTTAGCTTCCCAGTATTTTCCAAACTATCTGCATATTTGTTTTTTCCATATCAACTTTTGAATCATTTTGTCCAACTCCACAAAAATGTCTGGGTACAATAATTAGTATACCATGACGTTCATAAATTAAGAAAAACTTTCCAGTTTTTGATGCTAGTCTGTCCCATCTAAGAACAAAGAATATATCTTCATTATTTAAAATCCAGACTTTCAGTAGGGTTGGAAGGTATTCTTTACATTTTGCAAATTCCTTATTAAATTAATTTCAAAATAGTTATTTTTTATTTGTATTGACAACTGTTATTATTTGTGTAAATGAAGGGTAATAATTTTTATTTCTATTTTATCAGCTCCCTCTTTATTCTTTTATTGTCGGGGCCAGTGTTATCATTTGCATGCCAGGGTTTCATAGCAGTTAGTATGCTCCTAACTGGTTTATCTTATCTAATTGCATTGGCTGATGGCTTGATGAAAATGTTGAATGTAGTGCCGAGAGCAGGCATCCTTTTCTTCTTCCCAGTCCTACTGGAAATACT
>NW_027528640.1:3639170-3676308 GCF_008692635.1 Crocuta crocuta
TGGTTTTAAAGTGTATGTTTGTATATGTAAAATTGGGAAGTTCTATTTTTTCATGCTATGAAATAATTTATAGAGCATTGCGAAGACTTAGTTTTTTAATGTCTAGTAGAATTTCTCTATGAAATCATTTTGGGCTTTGTGGTGTGTGTGTGTGTGTGTGTGTGTGTGTGTGTGTGTAGTAATTCCTTAATATTTCTCTCTTTTTGCAAAGACAAAATGTTTTCTTTGGTTATAGATTCCTCTCCTCAGAACTCTGAAAACAATTTCTTTAGGGATGAGGAAGATCTAAGAGGCAATGTATGTCATAGATAGCACTGTATTTTCAAATGTTGCTTCACTGTTATACTAAATAATTATCTTTAGGTATACTTAGACCTAATATATCTTGTCTTTTCTGAAGATAAATTGATTCTTCACTTAAATATGTAGCATAGCCTCCTTCATACATGCTTACATCATGAATTTTCAGGCTAGGCAGAAGTTAGCCTACTACATCTCTCAAGAGTCTGCGATTAGCCATATTCTCAGACACTGTCGCATATAGTCAAGGTATACCTTTCTCCTCTGGGGCTTGAGCATACTGAAATGGAAGATGGAGAAGAATGATAAATATAGGACATCTGATATTCAACTTGAACAAAATAAAAACAGAGAAAATATATTTACCATCTCAACCAACCAGTGGTAGGTTGAGTGACTCATTTTTTTTTTTAATCTTAGAAATTCTTCTGAGTTCAAATTGAAAAAGTATAGATTTGGATTGCATTTGGAGTGCAGAAAAAATGTTACATTTTTCAAAAGCTGTGCTTTTTTTTTCCCTCTACATGACAGTATTTCCTTGAGAGCATAAATCACTTAGGATATTACTTTATTCCACTGGGGAAAAAACAAGAGGGACTTGTCTATACCTCTTTTTCACAAGTTGATATTGTCAAGCAAATACTAAATTATCTGAGAAAAAAAGAAAATGCAATCTTCGGTGGTACAGAGTCACTAGGATTATTATATAATCCCATAGTAAAAGGATCTAGGAGGAAAAAAATTAACACACTAAGGCCTAACATATGGTGCTAAGTGTCACCTTCTGTGTCCATGATCCCAAGAGCCTCTACGCAGAAACCCTTTCTAGTTGCTCAGAAACATGTTACACGGTCAGTGAGTGAGGATTTCCCAACCTTTTGACTCGCAGACTCCTCTGAATAAGCAGAAAATCTCAATCAATCTCTTGATATTGTTTGACATTCTAACGTAATCATATTTTAACACTAAAAATAAATAAAAGTTAACAGGAGAGATGCTTCCACTAGCAGAGCGGGACTCCATTCTCAGCTGCTGTGGTCTTCCTTTATTCATAACAGCCAGAGACAGAAAAGATGTTCAGGGATGAGTTGCCTAATTCTTCAAGAACTCCTACTAGAATGTATTAAATATGTGAGGCCTACTACCCCAAGCCCACACACCTCTATCTAAAGGGCTCAAAAGCATAAAAAGAAGTTAATTCCCCAACTGCTCACCTGTGTGAATTCAATTTTTCCTGACAAATATCCTGCCCTCTGAGGAAGTTGATTGGTGTAAGAATTAAATCATAAACAAAGTGGAGAAAATTAGACGTTAGGAAGAAGTAGATACTTAGTGCAAGGGATTATGCAAAAATAGACAGAAAGGATGGACTGGACAAGACACATTCTCTGTAATAAATGCAGTTACAAGGTATTAGTTCCGTAAATTGTCACACCATGTCATGGAAAACCAATCAATTCCCTGATGAAGTGGGGAGAGAATTTTTAGCATTTGATAAACCCCATTTAATTTTTTTAAATTTTTAAATGTTTTTATTTATTTCTAAGAGACAGCGAGAGAGACAGCATGAGCAGAGGAGGGTCAGAGAGAGAGGGAGACACAGAATCTGAAACAAGCTCCAAGATCCGAGCTAGCTGTCAGCACAGAGGCTGACGCGGGCTCAAACCCATGAACTGTGAGATCATGACCTGAGCTGAATTCAGATGCTTAACCCACTGAGCCACCCAGGTGCCGCGATAAATCCCATTTTAAATCTTGACTCTGCTATTCAGTAGCTGTTGGAAAATTACTTAATCATTTATGCTTGAGTTCTTTCAGCTTAAATCGAAGGCAACATTTATATTATAGTGTAGTGGTGATGCTTAAATGATGTAAGGAGTGCATTTTAAAGCCCAGACAACCGTGTTACTCTCAGCACTACTGTTAATGCCCACATACTCAAGCTTCTACATGGTTCCTACAGCCTGTGATCTCAGTGATTGAACACAACTTCCAAAGCCAAGGGGATACTGGGGTGATTATGTCACATTAGTAAAAGCAGAGAGGGAGACAAACATCCCAGTACCTACAGTATCATTACTCAAATGCCAACACCAGGGGTCCAGGGAGCAGTTTCAAAGTTCTCATCAATGTGTGAACACGGAGAAGCAATTTCAGGAGCAAAAAAATGAACCCAACTAAGTCCTGAGGATAAGCTGGAGAGTTGCCAAGAGTTACCTTCTAAAAACCCAAGGATGGTACTGCTCTTGCCAAGTCCCACAACCCACCTGTGCCCTCCAGCACCAGTTCAGGCTGCTTGCTGCCACCAGGGATGGGAGGCTGCCACCAAAGTTTCATTTAAATTGCTGATGTGAAAGGCGCTAAATCAGGGCAGAGTGTAGTCTTGTCTTGCGTGTGGCTCATGGAAGGTATTCTCACATAATTCTGATGTGGTTGAGATTTCAGAATATAAACTGATTTCAAATTTAAATTAAAAATGACAGACTGTTAAAAACCACCGATAAGATCCATTATAATTCCAGAGCTGGGAGGAATATAAAATTCTGTGATTGTAGTGGTCAGATTGAAGAAGTTAAATAGCTATATATTTCAATTAGTTCAGGCCTACAGTTCACATTCATTACCATATGTGAAAAGTTCTATAGTCATAGTATTTATTATATGAACATATATTTTATTAAAATAGTCTCGTAGGCACAATAAATCATAAACTGCTACTCTGCTAAACTCAAATATTGCTACAATAGTAGGTAGATATTTTAAGTAATGGAATATATTAATGTAATTCAATATAGCATATTAATTATATTGATTATATTAATTTCAGTAATGGAATATGAATACATATAATGGAATAATTGTTCTATACTGTATACAACATCATAAATATTCCAGCTAGTTTGTTTTTTTTTTTAAGTTAGGTTAGCACCAGCTAATAAATTTTAGGGAGTAGATGCTTACTTATTTATTTACTGAAATCAGATGTCAAAGTGGAAAGCAAATGTAATTTCAAAGAATATATAAAGGTATAAGCTAAGTGTGGGAATACTGGATGCTGCAATTCTCATTCTTCTTACTTACAAACATTAGTTCCTGCCTCGCTGTGACAACTCCCCAGTGGCCAGCTGAAAATCCCCTCAGTGAAGTAAAATGGAGTTTATTAGACTAAGTGCAATAAGGGCACGTACCAGTCGACCGTGTTTTGTAATACATCGGAAAGGACAGTGAGGAGGACAGCATCAAGGGTCTACCACCTCAGTGAGTAGGCCCAGCTCTAACCAGGCAGCGCTCACAACAGACCAGCTCCTGACCGAGAGATCCTGAGAGAGGGCTCTTGGAACAGGCATCCGGGAGCGAACTCTCAAGGGTATCTTTCTAACAAAATCCTTAAAAAGAGTTGTTTCCGTTGGTTCATGGTATTCTCTTCCAGGAGGAAGTGTTTCTTGAGAGAAATACCAGTTATTTTTGTTTGGTCTCCTATTGTTTAACAGAAAGATGTGGATGTGTGCCAGACACAGTAATAATGTCTCATCAAAGTGCAGGTAAGTTATTTCCTGATCTCCTTATTTTTCTTTTCAAATAACTTCACAGCTTTATGGAGATTTAAATCATATTACATAAAATTCTCCCGTCTAAAGTGTTCGGTTCAGTGGCATGTCGGTACACTCATTAGAATTGTATGGTCAGCCATACCATTAAACTTTTAGAACATTTTCTTCACCCCCAAAGAAACTGGGCAGCGTCCTGCGGCACTGTAACAAGATTGTGAGTAAAACCCAAGGGCAGGCTTTTTGACCCCTTTAAAAACCATATTCTCTTGTCTCTTATGCTGAAAAGTTATTGGATCTCTGGACAGCACAGGGTCATCTAACAGCATTTGTCACACCACATGTGAGCAATGAAACACAGGAAAGTATTCAGACAGACTGTTATCAAAGTCAAGAATCTAAGGCCAGTTCCATTACTGATCAATTAAACTAAAAACAGACCTCCAGGGCCCCTGGGTGGTTCAGTCGATTAAGCATCTGACTTCAGCTCAGGTGATGATCTCACGGTTAGTGGGTTCGAGCCCTGTGTCGGACTCTGTGCTGACAGCTAGCTCAGAGCCTGGAACCTGCTTTGGATTCTGTGTCTCCCTCTCTCTCTGACCCTCCCCTGTTCACTCTGTCTCTCTCTCTCAGAAATAAATAAAACATTAAAAAAATAAAAATAAAAATAAAAATGAAAAAAGCCAGACCCCTTCCTGAATACAGAGGCTGCAGAGAGTATGGAAGTACTGACCAAATTACCATGTTCATGGAGTCTTTCTAGTTTTTCATCTATTATTTGTAAGAGCAATGACATCAGAGGGCTGTGTAGCATTGTAAATACATTTTCTTCCTGGGGCAAAATATGTTGCACCTCCAGTGGCCAATGTTCTATTGAAAAAAAAAATCTATTTTAAGTTGTCACCCTTCCAAATTCAGGAAACTCTCAGAAAATAAGCTTTACAGTTTTAGTAACATTATTAGTATTCTTGCCAGTTTCTAAAATATATTATCCTAATTTTTCATGCTGTTTGTAAAGCATGAAATTAAGAAGCTTCAGGACAAAAGAAAGCAGAATAGATTTTGCCTTAAGGCATTTAAGTTGTTGCAGTAGAAATGTGTGACCCATTTTCAATAATTCTTGAATTTAATAATCTTAGAATCCTTGTTCCCAAAGATAGCAATATGAAGGGTTAAAATATGCCCTAGATATGCTCCTAGACCAGGTACTATCCTGATTATAAGAACCTATCACTATTTACCTTGTGAATAGCAGCTAGCAGATTTTTGTGCTGGAAATAGATACCATCATTATGGACCCATTATTTTTAGATTAAAATAACCTTTTTTAAAGTGTTTATCTATTTTTGTGTGTGAGAAAGAGTATGAGCAAGGGGTGAGCAGAGAGAGAGGGAGGCACAGAGAGGAAGAGAGCTGCTCCAGGCTCTGAGCTGTCAGCACAGAGCCCAACGTGGGGTGTGAGCCCATAGAACACAAGATCATGAACCTGAGCCAAAGTCAGACACTTAACCAACAGAGCCACCCAGGCACCCCTAGATTAAAATAATCTTATGTAATTATTAAACAGTGTTGTAATATTTTGCAATGACTCATGAGAAGTGCATTCTGGTGTCCAGGACAAAAGAGGAGAAGAGATCTCACTGGTTAGGTATAAGATAAAACAGTTTGGGATGGAGTGAGCCTGTCTTGTAAGGTCTTTAAAGGAGAAGAGATATCCCTGGTTAGATCTAACACAAAACAGTTTGGGATGGAGCCTAGACAGTGAGCCTGTCTTGTAAGGTCTTTAAAATCGAGACAACCTCTAACTACATTCCATCTGCTCATTAGCTCTATTTCCATAGAAGTTTGCGTACAGAGGCCAGCTCCTGAAAAAGGTCTCAGAGTATTGTCTGTGTAGAAACCATTATCTTTATTTTTATACATGTGCCATTCAAGAGTTTTAGTCTTCCGTATGTCTGGACTGCTACTGTGTGTGTGATTTCAAAATCTAGTCAGTATCAAGTCTAATCACCAAGAAAACTGACTGCCTGCCAAGAAAACCCAGTGGTCCTCAAACTAATATGAGTACAAACCCAACAGCAAGTTGGAGGGCATATTTTAGCCAAGTCATAAGCAAAATGAAGTCTGGTGTGGAATTCATACCAACGTGTGACTAAGAGTGCCCAAAGTAATGTAAAGATGGGATATTTGTAGCTAATCACAATGAGAAAGTAGCAAATGTCTGTTAGCATGCCAAACCATAAGCCAGCAAAGATGAAAAACAAATTTTAAAAGTTCGAAGATACACATTACTATAATTGTCTTTGGTTACTGGGATCTTATTTGTGGGCTCTGGGTAGGAGTTACCTGAAATTCTTGGCTGAGTAACTGTCTGACCCTCGATTATCCCAAAGACTCCCCAACTTGAAACCACTGGCTGAGAAGCCATTGCAGAGATAATGACGTTTGTGTGCCTCTTTAACTGAGAGTCCACACTCAGGAGATTTACTGCTGAGCCAATTGCTAATGGTATCTTCTAAACTCCTTCTACTGGGGTTTGAGGACAGTGATTAATGACGTCACTAGACCCAAGGAAATGACACCCTTATCTGTGAATGATAAGAGTGGGCATGTTGCAGCATTTGGCCATGGCTGAGTACAAGTGCAAGGAGTTTAAAATTGAGATGCTCCTACATACACGGGCTCACATGTTACTAACGCACAAAGGGAAAGATGACAAATTGTAGGAGGAATTTATTTCTTAGTCTGCAAAGCTAATGACAGCGCTCAGGCCATTAGCATTCAAGCAGCCCTGGTGACACATTTGTGGCACAGCAGTCTGTTCTTGCTGTACGGATTGTTTTCTCGGCGAGCTTCCCTTTCTTGCTGAGTAACTCTGGCCCATCTGATGTAAGGAAGCCTTTTGCAAAGTAAATTTCCCGGAGCTTGTCAACAGCAGAAGCAGACACCTAAACCAGCATATTCGGTAACCATTTTATTTAAAGCAAGATTATAAAAGTTAGTTTTCTCTATGATTTTTCATAAACAAAAACATTCTAAATTTCACTGTGATTGTCAAGGAAGGAGAGTAAAAATGTGTCCAAAACATATTTGATTATAACATGTTATATTTCATGGATAATCCTGGAGGACATATAGTGTGAGAGGAAACAGGAGGAGGCAAGTCTGTGATCTGGTCTATTCTAGCTCTTCTTCACCTTACCCATCATTCAGAGTCAACTCTACAATGTACAAAGTCCAGATACTTCTGATCCACAGTGACCTCTTCCTCCCCTGAACTCATCTACCCATTACACTTGCTTCATACTTTCCCTGTAACATTCTTGAATTGATTCACATGAGTAAGCCTCTTCCCCCTTCTTGTCAGATCCTTGGGACTATTCTACCCCCTCTTGTGTAAGATGGCACTCACAGATCCACTCCATGCCCATCGTCCTCTCTCTGGTATCCCCCGTCTCCATATTTCTTCTCAGTTGCCATCTTTCACCCTTCCACCTCCAGATGCTGAAACCATATTCATTCTTCACTTTTCAGCAGAAACGCACTCTGTGTGTGCAAGTCCCTCCCACTCCAGAATCTGTCATCAGAAATCCACCAACTCTGAAGTGTCACAGCAGTTTTTTCCTCTTCTTAGACACAGCTCATCTTCATGACTTACTTTTGCATGGATGAACAGAAACGCTCATTAGACACTCTCGGATGATGCGACACGAGGCAGGAGTCAGGATGAGTGTGGTGACTTTGCTGTGGCAAAGGCTACCTTGGTCTGGAACGTACACAGCAGCTTGAAGGTTTGGGCAAGAGACTGGGGACAATTAGGGCGAGGGGACAAGTGACTGCCTGAGAAGGTTAGACTGTCCTGTATAACACCTTCCCCATCTCCTCAGGGAGAAAACTCGAGTCAAAGCCACATGAATCACTACTGTGATACAGAGTACAGGGCACAAGGAATATGGCAAATGGCTGACTCAGCCCCCAAGGTTATTTAACATGGGGCCAAACTAACCTGCCAGTCATGTTGAGATTCTATAGGATTTTCTTTCTTTTTTTTTTTTTTTTTTACCATTTATATATAAACATCAGGTACTGGGAAATAAATTTCATGTCTAAAGAAATTCTGAATTCTTCACATCTTTAGCATGTTGTTTGGAAATAGTGTACCACTAACATTTACTTACTACTAAGGGTATGCTAGGTATATTCTGAATATATTAGGTGTCCTTTAATTCTGTGAGATTGGAAATAACACCTCTCATTTTACAGAATACAAAGCTGAGCCCATAAGTCACCCAAGGTTACTTATGTGGTCAGGATATGGAGCAGAATCAGGACCCAGGCAACTAGGCATAGAGCTCATCCACTCAATCGCTGAGTCATAGGGAGCCCCACCGGGGATTTTCAGTTGCCAGATGAATGACAGGAAAAAATCCTTGCTGCTGATAGATACTGTGAAGGAGTACACCCAGGATTTATTTTCGAGCTTTTGAGCTCAAAACATTTTCATAAAGAAACATTAGGACTTTTTCCCAAAATATTATCATATCAGACACAGCCAGCTGGACCGGGAAAGGCCATGCCTCAGAATCTGGGTCCTGACATTGACCTTTTGTGCTGGAATTTGTAACTCAGCCTCTGCAAACTGACCACTTTCACACTCAGCTTGTCCCCATCAGGAGAACACAGCAGGCAATGAAGACACAGCCATTATTTCGTATTCAGCTAAAACACGGAGACCGGAGCATGTGCAAAGATTTGGGAACAGTGGCAGAACCGGTGTGGATACGGGTCATAACCTGACTGTGTGATAAAGGGGACGCAGAGGGTACTGACACAGGTGACAGCTGTAAATGATCACCTTCCCTTTCCAGGTGTCACTTAACTAAATACTTCTGAGAAGCAAAGAATCCGGGCAAAATGCATCCAACGGATGAGACAGAAAGAAATCAAGAATCAAATAGAAAAGGAAGCAAACAATTGACCAGAAGTGAGAGAAGATGGTCTGCAGGACTGAAATCAATTACAAAGAAAACAGCTCAGCTGAAAACAAAGTCCTGATGTTCTTTGTGATCGCATCATCTAGTCAATAAAAATAGTTAGAAGAAGAATATTTAAAAAATACATATTTTATTTTAGGCCTGTTTTTCTATGACTAAAGGAGCAAATGCAGTTTACTAACAAGAAAAAAACCAAGTCTTAAAATGATGGAAATAAGAAGAAAATCAAATAATTTAGAACTTACTGAGCCCCACCTTCCAGATCTGCATCTCTATCTTCTAACCTAATATTTTTCATTAACTCGTTAATGATTCATTACCCAACTGGGTAATTTTTATTTTCTTGATATAAAATCAAACTACACTAACCATTTTCAAAACATGTTTTCCATAAAATTTAGAGCTAAAATATTCAGAGAAGTGGCTGTTTTTGGAGAATTCAAAACTGATTCAAATAAAATAACAGGCAGGAACTATTATTAGTGATGGATGGGAAAGTATTGCTGTTTCAACTCCCTCAAGGCAGGTAAGAGTAACTCTTATTAAGCCCTGACTTGCTCAGTACAATAGGCAATGGGGTTTGGGGGGGGGNAGACAATGAGGCAATGCCCTGATGCTCAGCCTGAACTACAAGAACCTGCCCAGTTCCTAGACGTGGGGGCATGCCTCATCCAAAGACCCTGCCTCGTTGGGGCACAAGGGGAGTCAGTCCGTGTTTCTCCAGCCACCCATTCCTTGCTGCTCAGTCCACAGCAGAAGGCCAGCACGCTGTGCCCTGGGATAATGGCCACCCTCAGGTCTCACCACTGGTGACAACTGCCTATAACTGGTCTCACACAGTCTGCCACTTCCTACAATTCCAATCACACCCCTGTCTCTGTTTGTATCTGCCAGAGGCCAGCTCCAGCAGGTCCAGGGGTCCCTGAAGGATGGACGGTGTCGGCGAGGGAGGGATCAGAGAGCCCTGAGAGTCTTTCTGGTCACCAGGCAGGCATCTCTTCTCTGACTTGGGCTCAACTTTATAATTGTTTGGGGGATGGCACAGAAGTGGCATTTGCCTTAGACAATGATTTCTGATGACAAACTTCTTTGATATGTAAGAATTTCCCAAAACATAGATTTGTAGAAGACTCCTGCATAACCTTTATCAATAGTGATTGAGGTAGGTGATGTAGATGCTTATCCTATGGGGAAGGAAGGTATCTTTAGCATACAAGACAATGTTTTTAGCATAAAAAGGGTGAAATTAGTTCTTTGTGAGCAGGGGTCAACAGCTTGTTAGTTTAAGGGGAAGTATTAAGAAAAACAGGCCTTTCAGGAAACATAATGTTTGCTCCCATAATCACAAAAGAAGAAGTTCCTACAATAGGTTCCTTCACAGGGTGCAATCAGCATATTCAAGGCCAGATAAGTCACTCCCAATACAGATGAACAAAGATGCCTTGGGGGTTGGTGATCCAAGTAGAAACAATTGGGTGGGGGTAGATATCAGTTGCCATTTGATTGGTAAGAGTCTGTGCAACTCACCTTAACCTCATAGGGAGTTCTTTCTCAACCTATGAACTCGGGAACGGCTCCCAACATGTACCCTCAAATACAACCCCCCCATCATGGTGCACACATCTGGAGGGTGATTTCTCTATTGCAGTCATAACCACATCTCTGTCCATGTCCTCTCTTCAATTTTGATCAATGAAAACAAAGCTCAGTTTAGCAGTTAAAACTCAAATTTCCTCTTGTTTGGAAACCTGGCATTTCTTGACTTGACTTGAGGCTACATACCCTGGAACAAAGAGGCTGTATACTCAGTCACTGTTCTGAGCAAATGGAAAACCATCACTTTAGCTTAACTGATGCCTAGAAGACTTCTCTTTGGATCAGTCAATGACGTCCATCCTTGAGGTAAGTAACAGCAGTAACTCATCACCCTGGAACTGCTTCATGAGAAGCCACCTGCCTGGTTCAGGTTAATCATGCATATTCCTGGGCCCCCGGCCAAATGCTCCATGTTCAAATCTATTCAAAGTAAGCTTGCTGGGATTCATGGGAAAATGGAGCACTTGTGTGGTAGAAAACAATCATTTTCTATGAACTAAAATAATTAAATCAACAAGGCTATATATGTCTTCTTCTTGAAATTCTATCCCTTCGTTTAGGCCTTTCCTTTCTTAGAGAGGTCTTTCTGTCTGCCACCCAACCCAAAATATGTTTCTCAACCACAAATACTCTCTATTCTGCATTTAATTTTAACCCATTCCCATATTTATTACTAATTATTAATTATTTAATATTGCTTGATTCATTTGTAGTTTGTTTACTTTACCATATCATCCATGAAAACAAGGGCCTGGTCTATCTGTTCACTAGAGTATGACTAGCCCTGATATCAGGAAAACTGAACAAATTATCAGGAGAAAACCAAATATTAGCCTTGATGTTTTTAGTCAAAATCTAAGATCCAGCTTCAGCTTCAAACTCAACCTTGGGCTTCAGAAGCCTTTAAAGGCGGAATGACAAGCCTCTAATCAGGGAGACAGAGGACTGTGAGATGAGGTCCTATCTCTTGATTCAGGCTCCATGACACACAGGGCAATAAAAAGGCAATGGAAAAGCAAAGTCTGGTTTACAAATTGGATCAATCTTCAATTAATGGACTAGACTGAAGGCAGGTCAGAGCAGAAAGGAGACCAGAAGATTGGTTGGTTTGTTTATCTGTCCAATCCCCCAGCACGACACACACAGACCCATAGAGCAGTTAGAGGAGCAAAAGAAAACAAAACAAGCAAGCAAATGGGCTACAACAGCAAAAACCTTAGTGACAAAGATAAACTATGGGACAAGATATGTGACAAAAGAGCTTCACAAATGCCAGAGGATGAGCAGATGAGCCACAGACTTGTCCAGAATCACCACCATCTTCATTAATCCCTCCTTGTTTCTATCCATGATTTGCCTCAGGAGAGCATGGCCAGGCAGAACATTTACCAGGGGTCTTAAAGAGCCCACCGAGACACAGGAAGTGTGTGATCTGCAGAAGACCTCTCTGAAGGATGGTGGGAATACGTCCTAACATCTACCTGGATACCCACCTGAGTAGACACACTGCAGCCAAACAGACTCAGAAGGGGCAGCTCGGGATCACTTCGTCACAAGCCACAGTCACAGTCGGTTAAGCATCTGACTTGGGCTCAGGTCATGATCTCACAGTTTGCAAACTCAAGCCCTGCTTCAGGTGAGCCCTGCTTCTCTCTCTTCCCCAAGCCCTGTCCCTCACTCATCTGTGCCCTTTCTATCAAAAGACAAAACAAAACAAAACAAAAACACATAAAAAATAAGTAAATACAACCCTTCTAGAGTAGAAGTAACCTTGCTGCAAATGCCAAAATGAGGGGAAAACAGAATTTTAGCATCTGGAACTTTCCAAGAAAAGTTTTGTATGCTCTACAACAGACTAGAAAGCATAGAGCAGTAGTCAGGAGTGCAGAGCCTGGGTATAGATGGCCTGGCTATGGGTTCTGGGTCTGCTGTGTATTATTGTGGACAGAATCTCTCGGATTATCAGTTTTGTCATCAATAGAGTCAGAACCATCACAGATATACATCATAGTCCCTGATGAGTATTAAGTGAGATCACATATATAAAGGACTTAGAATGGTGATATGTAAGGGGCGCCTGGGTGGCTTAGTCGGTTAAGCATCCGACTTTCGCTCGGGTCATGATCTCGCGGTTCGTGGGTTCGAGCCCCGCGTCGGGCTCTGTGCTGACTGCCAGCTCAGAGCCTGGAGCCTGTTTCAGAGTCTGTCACTCCCTCTCTCTCTGACCCTCCCCTGTTCACACTGTCTCTCTCACTCTCCTAGAAATAAATAAAACATTAAAAAATTAAAAAAAAAAAAAAGAATGGTGATATGTATATAGGTGGTGGCCAGAATACCAACCACGTGACTCTGTGCCAGACCAGCATGAGTTTTTGCACATTGGCAAAGGGTATCATTTTTTTTAATCTTAGTATCAAACCAATTATCTTGAATATTTCATCTAAGCCATAATTTTCCTATAGAAACTGCTAAAAATCATAAATGAATTTTGTTCATATGCTATTAAATGCCCAAAAAGCAGTGGAATAAGAAGCAGGAGACAGGAGGTTTCTAGAAGCACTGTGCAATCACCTGTGCTCTCATGAGCAAAACCTCGGATGACTTACCTGTAAGACAGAAGCAATGATGACGTGGGCTGCCAGCTCCCATAAGCCCGCCAGAATAATTAGGTCAGCAAGTAAAACTGGGATTATTATCTACTGCAGTAATGGCAACACCACCTGGACAGAGTGTGAGAGGATTCTGTAAGGGGTAGGGGTGCCTGGTGGGCTCAGCGGAGAGAACATCAGACTCTTGATTACAGGTCTGTGAATTCACGCCCCGCATTGGACCTAGAGCTAGTTTACTTACAAACAATTTTTAAAGGTTAAAAAAAAAAAAAAGATGAGGGTCAGGAATTTATGGCTTTGGGGATTAGCTTCAAAGTACTTTATTTATGTATTTTTTGGCATCATCTTTTCTTTTATTTATCTATTATTACTATTAATACTTAATTTTATTTACCTCCAAGTTATTATACCATTATGGTATAATAATGTCTTCAGGAGAATTTGGTGACTCATCACTTATATAGAACACCCAGTGCTCCTCCCATCAAGCACCCTCCTTAATGCCCCTCGTCCATCTAGCCCACCCCCCCACCACACCCTCCCATCAACCCCCAGTTGGTCTCTGTATTTAAGAGTCTCTCATGGTTTGCCTCCCTCTCTGTTTTCATCTTACTTTTCCCTCCCTTCCTCTTTGTTCATCAAGTACTTTAAATGGGCCTTTCAATGCGTGTCAGGAAGTTTGGCGAACATTCATGGCATCATAGTTGAGGGCTGGTTGACACACTGAAGAGGCCGTCTTGAAAGGAGATTTAACAAAGAGCCACTTGAGGAACCAGCGGTTTGCCCATCAGAACCACCTCTTGTCCCCACAAGAAGGCCGCTTGCCCAGATGAACAACGCCTCTCCAGGAAGAAGACTGTTGGATCAGTCTGCGATTTGGATAAAGTGATTTTCAGCAAAAGCCATTGATTGCATCCCTAATGGCACGTGCGAGTTTACTGTCCTATCTCCCCCGCAAGAATTTCCTGAAACAAAGAACAGAGTCACACTGGTGAAGGCATCCCCAGTTAGCCTCCCGGGTGAGCCGTGTGTGTGGATATGGACACTGTCGATTCTTACTTCTCAAACAGGAAAATAACTTGACAAGGCAGAACCATATACAAAATACTATTACTGTGCACTAGTGGGACTCTGGAAATCACCTCATTCACATCAGTCTCCTCAAGCCCCAACTGATGGATGAAGACGACGACACTCAGAGAAAAACAAATGACTTCCCCAGGCTTTGCCTCTGAGGTGACACAGTTATGTCACCCCTACATCAGGACTCCCCTGGTGGGTCCCTGACCTCATTATCTAGTCATCCCTCCCCAGCTTCCACCCAGAGACAAGCTTCCAAATATTTATCTGGTGGAGAGCTAACCAAAAAGAAATAAAAATGCACAGCTGTGTGCACGTGGGGCCACACTCACATGCATGCACACACACACACACACACACACACACACACACACCCATAAGCACGCTAATTCTAAACCATCCCGGCAGCCAAACAGCAGATGAACAGCATTTGCATTCAAATTAAAGGAACAGGGCTCTGTGCTCCCCTTCCATCCTTCCCTCCCAACTACAGAGCTCATCAGTCTGCAAACTTGCTGCATATTAAGGAGTTTCTTTTCGCCCCAAATTGCCTGCCAGGAAAACAAAGCCATCTGCACTTTGTTGTATTGTTTTACAAAGTTATTAGGGCAACTGCAAATTCAAGCCACTAAATTATGCATAATAACCTAATAGCTAAATTCCCATCTTGATGATAATTAAGCTGATTATAAATAAGCATCTGCTCTTAAGTGCATGTTTAAGGAAAGCCCAGCTTTTCTTACATAATTCTGTTGCTTAATCGGACCAGAAATGCACTAGGCTCTAACCAGTTCTTCCTTAGACTTTTACTGTAGGATCTAACTATGGTTAAACTTTGTTGATGTGAGGTGCTGTGATTTTGTTTTTGTTTTGCATTATGAAGCTGAGAGTGGCTGGTCAGGAAGTACGGGGCAGGAACCAGGCTATTCACTCTCTAAGGGGGCCATGCAGCTGGTGCTTAGACATGTGGCTCTAGCATCAGTCTAGCAAGCCACAAATTCTGGTTGTTGTTGTTTTTAATGATGAGCCATGTGACCTTGGAAGACTCACTATCCTCTGTTTCTTAACTTCCTCATTTGTAAAATGAGGCTTCTGTTGTAATTTTATATGAGATCATATAGGAGAAGTACCTAAGTGCTAAATAAATATAAATCTTTATGCTCATGAATATCAAAAGTCTTTGTAGTGAAGAGCCAAAAATTAAGTCCTCCATTAACAGAAACCTCGGGCTGTACGTAGCCCCAGTCCCAGTCTCAGGAAAAGCCTCAGACTGTTCAAGGCTAAAGCCATCCTCGGACCACCCTCAGTTCAGTTAATCAAAAAAAAAAAAAAAAAAAAAAAGAAACATTCCTGTGGTCTGAGTCAAGGCTGGGAACTGCAGATACAAACTAGCCAATTTCGCACCACTTGTCTGAACCCCACGTGGGCCCTTTGAACTCACTTCACAATTGGTCATTTTCAAAGGATTCTCAAAAGTCATGATTGGGTCCCACCAAAAGGAATGAACACCTCACAGATACTGAATGGTCAAAGCTGTAATTGTAATTGGTGCTTATGTGATGATGCTACATGTACTGTAACACCCCCATCCCTTACTCCTTAAAAACCCTGTTCGCTATTGTTCTTTGCTTCACCTTGCTGCCATGACACCGGCAGGCTGGTAAGCCCCTGCTCGAGCTTGTAATAAAGACCCTTTTGTACTTGCATCAGTGCCGGCTCCTTGGAGGTCTCTGGGACTCGCGATTCGGGCACAACAGTAGCAAAATGCCAACAACTCCATGGAGAGCAGAATTTCCTGGTTATGCAGAATTTTGTACCATAGTTCTGTATCTCTTGTTGAAATCTCTACAACCATTTCCCACAACAGCCTGCAGCTGAATCCCTCTCTTCGTGTATAATTAACGCTCTTCTTGTAGGCAGTTATGGAATGAAAGGATTATCTTGGATGTTGATTGCTACATACGCCTTCTTAATTGTCTTCCTTATTGTGGCTGTCATCCCCGTGGGAGCACATAGTCCTGACATCTGCTTCTGCAGGTGGAGCTCACGGTGCCCGGCATCCTGGTGAACTTGTAGGTAAGGGTGAGGCTCCTAGTGTCATCTAAGGACATTTGAACTCTGCATCCAAGCATTACAAGGTGATGTATATCTATTACATCTTTCATAGGATTTCAACATAATATAAACTATAAAAGCATATAAGAATAATACACTGTAGGAGTATTTTTTTAATAAAAACAGGCCACTTTGATTTCTTTACTACAGTGTAGCTGATTCACGTGTACACACTATATATGCACACACAACTTCTTAGATACAACATTCCATCTAAAGATATAGCAGAGATTAAGACCTCTCCATTATAACTATTATTTTAAGGCAGAAGAGACTATTAACACCTTTAAGAAATGATCTAAAGCTTATCATCATCTCAGATCCCCCACCTTCCCTTCTGGGACTTGATGAGGGAGCATAAGGCAAGCTGACAGGGCACAACTACTACCACCCACAACGAGGTGGGGGACATGTGTGATGTTCCTCAGGTACTCCTGGCTGCCCAAGGACAAAGGGAAGGGGGAAACAAATGGTTAACTGATAGAGATCAGAGTCCTGCAGGACCTGAGTCTCCATTGCCCTCCATAGTGATGTGGGAAACAAAGGCAGGAGGAAAGGGCAGACAGCACTAAATCCCCTTCTAACCTGCAGCCCACTGACAAACACCAGAGGCAGGTACAGTCAACTGCGTCTCCAGGAAGTCCCTACTGTCTCTATGCTAATACCTTGCTGGAGGGCAAACAACCCTAGCTTGACAATAGCCAGGCCTCCGGGAACCTGGGAGTCCTCTTTAGCATATGACCAAATCACTGGAAACTTCCCAGGACTTGAACTCCCCCAACCCCATGGTATATAACCAGTCTCTCCTCATGGTGATCGGGCTTCAATAAAATCACCTTTTTGCACCAAAGACATATTTCAAGAATTATTTCTTGGCCATCAGATCTGGATCCCACAAACCCCACTGTCACCCCGAAAATCTCATCAGGACTGTAGTCATGGCTTAAAACACCCCATCAGCACAGATAGACCATGATTTTTAGAAAGGCCAATGTTTAAAGCACATAGAATAAATGTCATCTCTGGAGTAGAATTACCAAAGTTCATCGAGGAAGGGTTTTCCTCATCTGAGTCTGACATTGTGCCTGAAATTCCAACCCAGAGCTCCATTCTTTGAATTTCTAGATCACACTGTTGAAAACATTTTAGACCTCTTTAACTGGTAACATGTAGTATCACTCTCAATCATGATGTTCTTAGTACGGATGAGTGCAAAACGGTATTCTACAACCACTGGACCAAGTGGAGAGACAATAGTGTGTAAGAGGACATTTAAAAGGCAATTGCCAGCCAAAGTCAAAGTCTTGCGTGTGGGGATTTATCTGGGGTGGAGTGGGGNGGGCCCTGCCTGGGATCTAGAATGCATGTGTGAAGCAGTTTTCAGAAATGACCAGATGAGGGGCGCCTGGCTCAAACATCCGACTCTTGATTTTGGTTCAGGTCAGGATCTCATGGTTGAGGGGTTTGAGCCCTGAATTGGACTCTGTGCTAACAGTGCACAGCCTTCTTGGGATTCTCTCCCCTCGCCCTCTCTCTGCACCTCTCCTACTCACATAGTCTCCCTCTCTCTCAATAAAGGCATAAACAAACTCTAAAAAAAGAAAAGAAATGCCCAGACTATTTACAGGATAAAGAAAACAGTGGTCATGGACCTACATTGCCAACTAAACCATTTGGCCTTTCTGTATAGTGAGTGTGTTATGCCCAGATCACGATCTCCCCAAAATCCCAAGACCACCAAGGAGTCCGAGTCACGTATGCAAAAGCAAAGGGCATTTATTCGGGCTTAAGCTCGGGCTCCCAGACCTCACCAACGCAGTGGATCCGTGCTGAGAGCCCCGAACAATGGAGGAGTAGGGTTTTTATCACAGGGCGGGGAAAGGGGTGATGGGCAGAGACTACAATGTGATAGGACAGGGTGACGGCAGAGGTTGACGCGGCGCGGAGGGATTGGTGGGTTTAAACCTAAGCAGGCCAGAAAAGTGGCGGGAACGTCCGGTACTTTCCCAACCTCCGGTGATTGGTTTGGGCAGGGGGGAAGGGTGGTTGCTTAAGCCTGCTGAGTCATGCTTCAGAAACTTGGGCCTTTTCATTTCTGGGGCCTTCTGAAGGCTGTCATGGCGCTGATTTGGTTCTTCAAGTGTAATCTGTGTAATTCAGAGTGGGGCAGGGGGCGGGGGAAGCATGCTAGTGCTCTATGCATCCCATCCTTCCGGTAGCTTTATAGTTATAAGTAGACTCTGACAGCAGTGAAGCACAGTGTAAAGAGGACATTGGTTTTATTATAAGGATATTTTATAGCTATATACACCCTATAAAGCAAAAATTTAAATAGCCACATTATGTTTTCCTTAAGAGATGTTTCAATTATCTCTTAAAACATTTAAGATTTAGAGGATGCCAATTAAATCTCAGTCTTCAGAACCCAGGAAGACTTGTATTTACAGAAGATTTCAGGAAGCTCTGGCTTTTAAGGGCTTCACCTCCTTGAGCTGCATTTTAGAAGCAAAATACATTTTCTTGATATGAAGTGTTTCAAAGTCTCCACCTTGTCTCTCAGGCTCTGGAAAACACTGGCAGGTAAGCTGTAGGTGGGTGCTCTAGTCTAATTATCTTCCTCTCCTTTTCATTTCCTTTTGTCGCTCCACTCACACTAGCAATCCAGGTCAGGCATTCTAGAGGTCTTATCTGAGACTGGCTAAGAAACCACAAATTAAGAGAAATACTACAGCAGGCCTAAAAGACCAAAAAGGAAAGAATATTCTGTACAAAGGCCAAATCAGTGGTGATTTTTCATATGCATACTTCGTTAAGGAAATATGGATACTATACATGTCTCATATTTACATAAAAGGAGAAAACACATTTAAAATAAAGAAACAATACTCATTAACTCATACGAAACTTAGTTTGAGTTTCAGAACTACAAACCTAACTAAATGAGAACACTAAAAGCTCACTGCACCAGAAACAGGTGGGATTAAAAATAGTTTATTGAACGGCATTTCTTCATCATGGGGAAATAAAAACAGAATTCACAAATACAGAGCACAGGGCCTGCCTCAGGATGTGGAGCTGGTGGGGACAGGAAGTGGCGAAAGGGGTCAAGGGGCACAAACCTCCGAGGTACACATCCCATCACATGTAATGTCTCTAGTAGACTCAGGAATAGTGTAGTGCATAATGGAAGGTGGCTCAGGGGCACCTGGGGGGCTTAGTCGGTTAAGTGTCTGGCTTCAGCTCAGGTCATAATCTCACAGTTGGTGGGCTCAAGCCCCACATCGGGCTCTGTGCTGACAGCTCAGAGCTTGGAGCCAGTCTTCGGATTCTGTATCTCCCTCTCTCTCTGACCCTCCCCTGTTCATGCTATCTCTCTCTCTCTCAGAAATAAATTTTTAAAAAATTAAAAATTAAAAAAAAAGAAAGTGGCCCAAAAATATCTCAAAAGTTCTCATCACGGGGCGCCTGGGGGGCTCAGTTGGTTGAGCATCCTGCTTCGGCTCAGGTCATGATCTCACCGTCTATGAGTTCAAGCCCTGCATCAGGCTCTGTGCTGACAGTTCAAAGCCTGGAACCTGCTTCAGATTCTGTGTCTCCCTCTCTCTGTGCCCCTCCCCTGCTCGCTCTCTGTCTCATCTCTCAAAAAAACAAAATAAAGACATAAAAATATGTTAAAAATAAAATAAAAATTTAAAAAATTCTCATCACAAGAAAACAACTTTTTTTGCAATTTTGTATGGTGACAGATAATAACTGGACTTATTACAGTCATCACTTTGCAGTGGATACAAATATCAAATCATTATGTTCTACACTTGGAACTAATACCATGTGGTATGTCAATTATACCTCAATAAAAAAAAGAAATACCTTCAATACTCCTGTTTTTAGTAGAAAGCTTTGCCATTTCCATCATTTCCAAACGAATCCCCAAAAGATGATCATTCATTATCCTCTGATAATACCACAAATTCTTTTAATCTGGTTCATTTATTCAAAGATATTAAACTCTATTCCTTGATGAGCCAAGTAAGCAATTCTGGTGTATTTTGCATTCTAACTGGACATAGACTTAACTGAAAAAGAGGGAACTGGCTAGATTTTAACTGAAAATGAGTATTGCTTCGTCTCTCAAGAGCCATTTATTTTAACCAGTGAATATGAAACGTTTATCTAGAAAAGTTCCAGCTGAATGGGCTAATCTCTGCTCTGGGGAAAGAAGATCTGTTTTCAGTGGGAATCTCTGGATAGATGGGAAATTACCCCAAAGAATGGAGATGGTCTTTCATTTTATTTTCTATCCCAAAGCCAAAATCCTGCCCCAAACAATCACCATAGTTAAAAACCACAGTGATCACCATAGTTTTCCATTTCAAAACTACTGGCATTCCAAAGTTTTCATTTCTTCTTCCAGCCTTCTTGATCTGCCATTTTGAATAACAACATGGATTCCATGTAGAGATAACTGTGTTTTCAGAATACCAGAGCAATCATTTAAAGCACATTCTCACACTACCAAGTTTAGAGCACTTCAATAGCTCCCCAGGGTTCTTAGAATAAAATCTTATTCCTCTTTACCACAGAAGAAAGGCTCTATGTGACCTCACCCTCTCTCATTCCACCCTCCCCTAGTTCAGGTACTACAGCCACACTACCTGCTTTTGTTCTTCAAACTTGCCAGACTCATTCCTTCCTTGGAGCCTTCACACTCCCAGTTCCTCTAAGAATTTTGTGTGGCTGACTCTTCTCACTTGGGTGGTCTTAGTTCAAATATTACACCCTTCAGAGAAGCCCGCCTCACGTATCTTCTTACCTCAAGTACTGACCTCCCCCTAGTTACTTGGTGATTTTTTTTCCCCTTTATATAACTAATTAGAACCTCGAATTTGCTTATCTGTTTATTTTTCATGTTCCTTCTGCCTTTGTCAACACGAACATAATCTCCGTGGGAGTAAGGCTGAGATCTGGTATTTACTGTTGCCAGGAACCGGGCCTGCCATATGAAATGTCCTCAAACAGTTGTTGGACAAATGATGGAGTGTGTGAATGAAGGGATAACACAAAGGTCCTAGATGGGGCTGCAATCCAAAAGCCTTGCCCTACAAGCTGTATCTGTATAAACCAGTGGTCTTCACAAAACATCCAAGACAATACACTCCCTTAAACAGCTATTTAGATTACATGAGCTGAGGGACGTAAAATCCTCAGCACTGTGCTTGGCATATGTTACTCATCTGTAAGTTAATAATCACCACAACTATGATTATGAGAATAATACAGTTATTAACTGACCTCACATGGATCCAGACAAATGAAATGTCATGTCCTTCCCATTAAAGAACAAATACAGAAGAAATGCAAATCAGATCGTGACCACCGATTCTAAAGTCACTGCTGGAAGTCAAGATGAAAACAAGTTCAGGCAAACTAACACTCCACCCTCCCTCAGGTGACCCAAACGATGAGCAGTGCTTACAACTTTTCAAGCACAAAGCTAGTGTTGCAAAATTACTTCCATATCGTAATGAACTGTCTTCCCCCTCTCTCCTCTCCACCCCCCTCCTCTCTCTTCATTCTCTTTTTCTCTGTCTGTGCTACACTTGCCAAATTGTGCTGCTTTCCGTTTGGTTCTTACACCATTAACGACTAAGTGTGTGCTGTTGTTAACAAAACTCTTGAAATGTAGCAGGGGTAACTGTGGAGGAGGTAGGCTCATGTGGTCATCCTGTATGAACTGCTTTCAGGTGACCCAAAATACGGCCTTCAGACCACCACTGAGTTGGACAGTTTTCCATTTTTAAACCAGTCTTTCACAAAGAAATTCAATTTTAAGACACCATAAAGAGAAAGTAATGGGATAACTCTTCTTTCCCAGAGGATGAACACACACACCCACATGTGCACACACACATGTGCCTGTGGATGTAAAATAATCATTACCTCCTCACTCAAGGTCTATTACTCTTCTCATATCACTGCCACTAAAATTATTAATATAAATTAACAGAAGCAATATATCAAAGCCCAACACAACCCATCTTCTTCAAGGCAAGATGATCTTTTTCTTTACAGCTCCTAGCTTTTCAAGCTAATTGTACATTGTAAACATGCTGTAGCAAGCTGGATTATAAATAACTCACTTCCCTCTAGTGCTCTTCCTTGTATTATCTGTCCTATGAATTACTGTCAAAGCAAAGATTCAGAAAGAAAATGAGTTTATGTAGAGAAAAATCAACCGTGGCCCACTATCAGTTCTTTAAGGGCTGATTATTAATTTGGAATGATCACAGCCTTAGTATTTATCCTAGAATTTGGACTACTCATATGTGGACCACTGTGAAAGTGTGAAAGCAGTCACATAGCAAATTTAAAAATTATGTTTAAAAAAAATGTTAAGGGGAAAGAGATACAATTGAGAATTTAAAAAGTGGTACAGAGTGTTGAATGATAATGAACACGGTAGCCCAATACGAATTCCGTGGTCTGATCAGGAACACAACTCTGTGCTGCTGGTGGACTGACTCAGGTCTCTGGCTCTGTGGTTACACAGTGTTCTCCTCTTCTGTCTCTGTGGCATATCTCCTCTTACAATAATAATCATGACCCAGAGGATACTCAAATTAGCCCCCTGTCTCAAGTTCCAGAAATTAACCCTAACTGCGAACATTTTCAAAGTCATTTTCCTCCCATATAAAGTAACACTCACAGGTTCCAGAGGTCAGGTGGTGTGTACAGAGGGTGGGGGGCGGCATTATCCGGCCTGCCACATTTCCCTACCAAAGATATGTCAGTTTTTTTTTTTTTTAAATGTTTTATTTATTTTTGAGAGAGAGCTAGAGACAGCATGAGCAGGGGAGGGTCAGCAAGAGAGGGAGACACAGAAGCTGAAGCAGGCTCCAGGCTCGGAGCTAGCTGTCAGCACAGAGCCGTATGCGGGGCTCGAACCCACAAACTGTGAGATCATGACCTGAGCCGAAGTCGGACGCTTAACCGACTGAGCCACCCAGGCGCCCCAAAGATATGTCAGTTCTAACTACAAAGAGAAGGCCCTCTGTCAGACAAATAAAACCTTCACAATTAATCACATAAATCTGTCACGGCAGAGCAGCCGGTGACGAGTCCTGCCTCACAGTGACACCTGAAAATATAATAAAGTTAATGCCGTTGTAAGTTCTTCTCACAAATCTGTCACAACCCCTTGCCCTATGATTTATCACACATTGTAAAATGCCGCTTTTCTCATACATGAGTGTCTGACATGCCTTGTGACTTACTTTTACAATTATAAGATTTTTCTTGCCCCTTGAAAAGAATCATGAGAAAAACCTAGATGGTTCTTACACTTCTTAGTATTTCCAGAACCATTTTCAAGGATCTAAGAAAATACAATTCCTTCTGTGCATGTGGTAAGGCAGAATTTGGGAAACAGACCCACTTGACATGTATTTTGATAGATCTCATTTGGAAGGGCTCTTTGGGAGACAGAAAAACAACCAGAGAATGGAACACAGACACCTGTGTAGTAAATAAATGTAACCTACCTGAGGGACAGTGGAGTTTCCCTCTACTCTTGACATTACAAAAATAAATTTTTTATTTAAAAAATTTTTAATGTTAATTTAATTCTGAGAGGGAGAGGAAGAAAGAGTGAAAGACAGAGGGACACAGCGTGAGCAAGGGAGGGGCAGAGAGAGAGGGAGACAGAATCTGAAGCAGGCTCCAGGCTCCGAGCTGTCAGCACAGAGCCCAACACAGGGCTCAGATTCACAAAGCGTGAGATCATGACCTGAGCTAAAGTCAGTGGCTCAACTGACTGAGCCACCCAGGTGCCCAACAGAAATAAAATTTTTAGAAACATTACACAGAATGATTTAATAACTGCATGCCGCGAATTAAATAGCTTAGATGAAATAAATTACTCAGAAGACACAAATTACCAAAACTGACTCACAAAAGGGGGGGATGGGAATATGAATAGACCCACAGTAAGTTAAAAATTGAGTTAGAGATTTTTAAAACTTTCTATAGAGAAGAGCCCAGATGGCTTCACAGGTGACTTCTACTAAATGTTTAAAGTAGAATCAATGCCAATTCTTTAAGCTGTACCACAAAGTAGAAGCAGATGGGGTCCTTCTTTGCCCTGATACCAAATCCATACAAAGACATCACAAGAAAACAAAACTACAGACTAATATCTCTATGGATATAGACATAAAAAGTTCTCAACAAAATAGTAGAAAACCAAATCTGGTAACATATGAAAAAATACTACAAACAACAAACAAATGGAACTTATCCCAATAATGTAAGGTTGGTTAAACATACAAAAATCCATTCCTGGAATAACATCATATTAATGCAACAAAGGCCAAAAAAACTTATGATCATGTCATTAGATACAAAAAAAGCTTCTGGCAAAATCCAACAGTTCTTTAAGATAAAAACAATCAACAGACTAGTAACAGAAGGGAACAACCTCTACTTGATAAAGGCCATCTATGAAAATGCCATTATAATATGAAAGACAGACAGCTATCCCCCAAGATCAGAAACAAGAGAAGAAGGCCCATTTTTGCCACTACTATTCAGCACTGTATGGGAGATTATAGCCAGGCCAGGCCAATTAGGGAAAGCAAAGAAAGGAGGGATAGAGAGAAGAGAAGGGGAGGGGAGGAAAAGGGAGAAGTGGGAAGGGGAGGGAAGGGAAGGAAGGGAGAAAGAAGGGAAGAGAAGGGAAGGGAAAGAAAGGAAGAAAGAAGGGAGGACAGGCATCCTGATTGAAAATTAAGAAGTAAGTTTATCTGTATTTATAGATGATGCGATCTTATATATAGAAAATCCTTTGGGGGCACCTGGTTGGCTCATTCAGTTAAGCGTTCAACTCTTAATTTCAGCTCATGTCACAAACATGGGTCATAAGTTCAGACCCCCACATTGGGCTCTGCACTGAGAGTGAAGCCTGCTTGGGATTCTCTCTCTCCCTCTCTCTCTGCCCCTCCCCAGTTCACATGTGCTCTCTCTCTCTGGCTCTCAAAAATAAAACAAATAAGCTTAAAAAAAGAAAATCCTTAGGAATATACAAATAACTACTAGAACTAATAACTGTTAGCAACTATCAAAAAGTCTCAGTATTCAAGGTCAGTGTTCAAAATAAATAGTATTTTTATACTATCAATGAGCAATATAAAATGAAATTAAGAACTCTATTCCATTTACAATAGGATCAAGAATAATAAAATACCTAGGAATCAATTTAACAAAAGAAGTGCAAACTTACCCTGTGAAACTCTAAAACATTGTTAAACCAATATCTAAACTGATCTGCATTTTCAAAGTTATTCCTATGAAAATCCCATTTTCTTTTTTTTTTTTTTGCAGGAAATGACAAGTTGATCATAACATTCATATGGAAATACAAGGGACACTAAGTTGCCAAAACAATGTTGATAAAAGGAACAAAGCTGAAGGACACAAGCAATTTCAAATATTACTCTAATGCTAGAGTATGAAGACAAAGTGGTACTACCATAAGGAAAGACATACAGATCAATGGAATTGAATGAGGAGTTCATTTATGGCCAATTGATTTTCAACAAGGGTTAAATCTTATCTTTCAACAATACAATTCAACAAGAAAGGAAGAGGCTTTTCAAAAAGTAGTGCTGTAACAGACAACTGAATATCCAAATGCCAAAGAATGAGGCTGGACACACACCCCTCACACCGCACATAGAAATTAGCTCAAAATGGATCAAAGACCTAGAAATGACTTTCCCTAAATGGAAAAACTAAAACAATAAAACATTTAGAATAAACAACAGGAGTAAATCTTTGTGACCTTGGAGCAGGCTTTGGTTTCTTAAATATGACGCCAAAAACATAACCATCAAACAAAAAATAAATTATACTTCATCAAAATTTAAAACTTTTGTGCTTCATAGAACAACATAAAGTGAAAGACAACCCAGTGAATGGGAGGAAATATTTGTAAACTAGATGTCTGCTAAGGGACTTGTACAGATTATATAAAGAACTCTGACAACTCATAAAAAAAAAGATAAATAATCCAGTTAAAAAATGGGCAAAGGAGCTGAATAGAGATTTCTCTCAAGAAGATATATAAATAGCCTAAAAGCACATGAAAATATGCTCAACATCATTAGCCACTGGGGAAATGGAAATCAAACTCACAATGAGATAGCACTTCCTTCTAGGATTTGGAGTTGCTGGCCTGGAATCCACCATTTCCCAGCATCAGCCAATTTCATCAGTCTTAGGATGCCATCTTCTTAAATAGCCAGTGTTGCTTTATATATAACTGGAAAATGCATTTTCTTAATATGGTTCTAAGTACTTCTAAGTATGTAAGATGTACAGAGTACTAGTACCCCTGTTGGTTTGTCCTCCTTGAGTACGCTTTTATTCCACAAACTGCTAGGAAATAAATTCTCCTTCTCACACTTTTTTAAGTGGAAGTTGCCAGGCTCCCTTTTAACCTGAATGTCTGAAATGGGAGAAAACACGCCATTTCAGTGAGTGCTAATCTGCCAAAAGCCAACTTTCATGTTTCTCCCCTCTCTGACCTTACCTTATGGAGAACAGTGCTATCTCCCTGCTCTAGTCTCACCTGCCTTTCGGTGAAGGGAAATCATGGAAACCCAAATAGAACTATTCTAAAGAACTGCAATCAACTTCAATACACGCATTAAAAAACATGCATATTTGGCTAAACTGATCATTCAGGAAATTGTTAAGACAATGAGCTGGATTTCGTGGATTTGTTTTTGGCAAATGGACCTAGACATACAAAGTGTGATGGGGAGAAAAGTGGGGGAATAGAAGGATTTGGTGGGAGGACACCAGTCAGCACCCTGGACAGAAATGTTCCAGGAGACACAGTGGAGAAAAGGTTGTGAGATTTCCCACCCAAAATGCACTTACACGTTAGAAGTATGGGATGAGGACTTAGCAGACTTCCTTTCTACAGTGGGGGGAGGATTAGAGGAGTAGAACAAAGGCCACCTAGGGTGGAAACTGAGTCAGCATCTCTTCTGTGTAGCCAGAGACCACACTGGCAGGACAGACTAAATTGAGTAAGTGTTAAGAACTGCAAAGTGGTTGAGGTTTTATTCTACTTGCAAGTTAGAAAACCTGAATCTTTTTCATACTGGGCTATAGGCAAGTCTTCCTGAGCTGTCCTGGAAAGAAACATCATTTCAATACTGTGCAATAAATAAACATGTCCTCGGCTCCCAAGGGAGACGCCACGTCTATTATCCAAGGCTCTTCACTAGACAAACGTCTTTGCTCATAGTCCATGCAGAAATGTAAAAGACTCAGGGAGAATTATTTCTCAACAGATAAGATTTCAGGTTAATATTTATTCTTATCCACAACTCTGGTCCATGGACCAAATTATCTCTTCCCCAGTATCAGTGGTAACCAGATAAAAACTCTGAAGTCCTCCTTGGTTTGAGGAAGAAAGCCCTAGGAGACAGAGGCCCAACTTAAGTCCTAGCTCCTAGTCTCTGACTCTGCTCTTAACCATTCCTGATTCTCTGTTTTCTTTACTCTCCTGGCCTTACACCTGACTTCCATTCCATTTTAGTACGTGATAAATTTCATGATGAAACAAAAATAAAATCATTGATATTATTATATTATCGACCTGAATTACTGGTTTACCCTGGCTCACAGCTATTCTTTACTGAATGCCTTGTAGGAAATACACTGATAATTCCGCTACTGTCCATAAGTACTTGCTCCAGAAGACAATTTTTCAAGGTTCCTCATTCATAAAATAAGAAGGAAAAAAAGAAGGTTCTCTATGTTCTGAACGATTATTACAAGCCCAGAGTTGGGGTGGTGGTGTTATTCCTTGAAAATATTATTTTCAATTACCTCATTTTGAGAGGAAAGAACATATATCCAGTATGTTTGTCAAAGGACCATAACTTTTCTCACAAGTCATTCAAAAACACAACTGACTAACGGAGCAGTGTCTCCAACACTACTCACTCATTTCTTTGGCATCTTGGCTTTTGGAGAAATTTCCCACGAGCATGCCCCTGCATTAGCCACTCTTAGTGGTTGGCCAGTAGACAGTGGGACCAAATCTGTTCCATTTTTCTTTTCTTTTTTTTTTTTAATGTTTTATTTATTTCTAGGAGAGAGAGAGAGACAGCATGAGCAGGGGAGGGTCAGAGAGAGAGGGAGTCACAGACTCCAAAACAGGCTCCAGGCTCTGAGCTGGCAGTCAGCACAGAGCCTGGTGCGGGGCTCGAACCCACGAAGCGCGAGATCATGACCTAAGCAAAAGTCGGAGGCTTAACCGGCTAAGCCACCCAGGCGCCCCTGTTCCATTTTTCTTATTCAGCATTTAGGAAAGCCTACTATCACCAAGATGCCAAGCATCAGTACTGACCTCAAACATGTCCCCACGCGATCAGCCCCAGCTGGCTGAACAAATCTTATAAACCATGTGCCTTACAAAAGTCAAGTGGCTTTCTCCCTGAGTTTCTGTCAGAACTCTTCTATTTGTCTGAAAACTTTCTGCCCACGCAGGAAGAATGTTAGTACTAGTTGTAACAAGGGATTAGACCAGAGGCTGACCACTAGATGGCCAAGAATCCTTCCCCAGATATAAGCAGTTAGCATAACCAGTCACAGTTCAGGCAGCTAGCTTGGAGCCACTTTCCACTGCTCAGACTACAACTTCTGGGCAATAACTTTCTCCTCATTCCCAGGCCATAGGGAGAATCCCATTATTCTCCAATCGGCCATACATCCAGTTAAAGTGTTCACTATGAATTCCCATGGATGGCTCTCAAATCCTGGTAATTGGTGGTGAGGCTTTCATCCTCCCTCTTTCAAAAAGCCATGCTCCTGTCATGAAAATCATGGCAAAAATTGTTAAGAACTTTGAAGAGTCTACCGTTTTACTCCATTTGTAAGCCAGCCTGTCACCATGTCATGAGCGCTGACAGATGATAGATGAGACTAGGCTCTTGGTTCAGAGACAAAAGATGGTGTAATTCCTTTCAGCAATAGCAGTGACCCGAGTATCAGTGTTATAGAAGAAAACATTGTCTCCATCACCAAGGCTGGTCAGTTTAGAAATCTCCTTGAAAATATAGTTCAAAACAAGAGGCAACTGTTTCTGCTCAACAGAGGTATAGAAATGTTCCAACATTAAAATGTATGGAAATGTCAAAAGAGGTATGGAAAATCACTGCGAATAGTTTCTTCACAAGAGGTATTTTATTATTAATGCTAGCAAACTACTCATGTGGAACAAAACATCCAAAGAAGACACAGTTACTTAAACTTATGTCTGTGTCTCAGTAATAAGTCCATTTAAAAATACTATTTTTGTGGGATGCCTGGATGGCTCAGTTGGTTACACGTCCAGCTCTGGCTGACGTCATGGTCTCACGGGTCATGGGTTCGAGCCCTGCATTAGGCTCTGTGCTGACAGCTCAGGGCCTGGAGCCTGCTTTGGATTCTGTCCTCCTCTCTCTCTGCCTCTTCCCCTCCCCTGCTCATGCTCTCTCTCAAAAATAAACATTAATTTTTTAAATATTATTTCTCTGAAAGTTTTCTGTGATTCTCATAGACTGGATTTTCATTTGGAAGTTGAAATTTCTTCCAATTGCTTATGACTTATTGCTTGGTTTCAAAACTGGTAACTTTTGCTAAAGAAGATCATCAAACTTGTGAGACACAGCTCTGCGCTGTTAACCATGACAAGAATTCAAGCCTTGGCTGTAAGTTGCAGAGTGCTTTTCAGTGAACACTTGGCTTTCATTGACTTGTGTTCTTGAAGAACAAAGTAGCCTATAGCTTGCATCTTCTCTCCTGTCTTCAAAAATGGAATCTTCCAAGTTACAGGGTCAATGACTATCATTTAAATAGTACCTTCCTTCCTTGAGCAACTTATATATTATTATGTCCTGTCTCTGAAGTAAAACATTGAAAATACCTGCTAAAAAGTGAGTCATATTATTTGGGGAAAATATCAGTGCTATCCACATACACTCATGGACATTACCATCTCAACAAGAAGAGAGCCCTACGACAGGGCGAGAAAAAACTCAGGCGATTAGGAAAGGTCCATAAAGAAGGGATGATGTCTGTAGTTGCCACGTGTAAGCCCCTGAGGGAGTCAGAACTCGAGAAGAAAGGACCTTTGAAAAGGAGATTAGACAGAACATAAAATCAACTGAAAAATTATTTACGTTCTTTTCTGATGAAGGCCTCATGTAGATGTGGGAAAAATAACAAAATCACACTGAGGATTGAGTTATAGCTCTAAGGTTACTACCTTTGTTATTTTATCTAATCCACAAAAAGCCACTGAAGAAAGCAATATTATTAACCCGATTTTACAGGGAAGGCTGCTATTTGGAGAGACTTAAGTGAGTTACTGAGGCCACACAACTGGTCAGTTACTGAACCAGGATTCTAACCCAACCAGTCTCATTTCAGAGCCTCCTTGCAGTAGGGTGATATGTTAATGAATCAATATACTTCATTTTGGTAATGACTCAAAATTGAAAAACAGGCTAAGATATTTACAAGAGTTTAGGGCCTGGGCTGTAGGGTTCTAGTTTTTCTTTATTTTTTTTAATGTTTATTTTTGAGAGAAACAGAGTGTGAGCAGGGGAGGGGCAGAGAGCAAGGGAGACACAGAATCAGAAGCAGGCTCCAGACTCAGAGCTGTCAGCACAGAGCCTGATGTAGGGCTCAAATCCACGAACTGCAAGATCATGACCTGAGCCGAAGTTGGACGCTTAACCGCCTGAGCCACCCAGGCGCCCTAGGGTTCTAGTTTTTGTTACAAGGTGAGGCACTGACTGGACTTGGCTGAGTTGACGGCATCAGGTTTCCACAGGAAGGCAGGGCTCCTGTGCCTGTTGACAGACAAGCTGCTACTCTAGACACACACGTTATTTGTTGGACCAGATGTTTATCTCTCAAAATGGAGTATTTTCTGAAGAAACTAGGTTAGTCTTGCTTATTCTCTTTGTTCCTTAATATGAAAGGGAAGGTGGGTTCTCTTCCGGTGATACTAACACACAGTCAGTAATAGTCATGGCCTCAATTCTCGCTGCGTGTGTCTAAAATAAAATCAGTTTGAAAGTAGGGATTAACAAGAGTCTCAATGAAACCTTAGGATACATGTCCTATGGGTTTAAGAATTTAAATTCCCGGGGCGCCTGGGTGGCTTAGTCGGTTAAGCATCCGACTTTCGCTTAGGTCATGATCTCGCGGTTCGTGGGTTCCAGCCCCGCGTCGGGATCTGTGCTGACTGCCAGCTCAGAGCCTGGAGCCTGTTTCAGAGTCTGTGTCTCCCTCTCTCTCTGACCCTCCCCTGTTCACGCTGTCTATCTCTCTCTCTCCTAGAAATGAATAAAAATTTTAAAAAAAATTAAAAAAAAAAAAAGAATTAAAATTCCCAAGGAGCACAGCCGTTTACACTAACCTATGCCTTTGAAAATCACAGAACACATGCCTGCACGGTTGTTAACACAGATCACACCGCGTACGTATGCTTGGATGCTAACAACTATGCCTTTGCTGCTGCCGCCCGGCAATTTGCACATCGAGCAAAAGCAGTTTGCTTTAATCTGCTGCGAAGAGAAAGAAAAAAAACACAGAGATTCCGTGGTCTCTGTGCAAACTAACACAGACTAAATGTGAACTTTTACCTGAAGCAAACTTGGGTTTGATTTTCTGTTCTTGCTTTTTCTGAGTATGTGATCTGGAAAATTTAAACAGACTCCTGTTTCCTCACTGGTAGGATGAGGAAAACAGTAATGTTATCCACGTCACAGAGCTATGGTGAGAGCAAACAAGGTGAGGCGTGTGAAACTCAGCTTTGCCCACAGTACAAACCCAAACAACGCTAAGATTATTGAAAAATGATATTATGATCACTGCCGTTATTACTGTTCCATTATTATTATTATTATTATTATATTATTCATTTGGAGACTGACAAAGAGGAGACAGAGAAAAGATGCACATGTAGTAAAAGGGTTAAATTTAAGAACCTTGTGCTATTCTCACAACAAAATTCATCATAATGCACATTCCTTATTCTGATAGGTGCCACACTCCTTCAGCCCATGATTTGAAACTGTTTATGCAACACCGAAATAATATTGTATACTTCAGGGCCTTTGCATCTATACAGTTATATGTAGTACATATCTACTTTAAATTTACATTAAAAAATAAAATTCAGTAAGCTAGACTCCTATTATTCCTTCAGCATCCAAGGTTTTAAGCTCATTACTATAAGCCTTGATCCACTTGTAGTAAGATCAGTGAGGTTCAAAATTCTAGCCTGCAGCAAAATTCTTTCCAATGGGAAGCTGAAATTGATTGAAGTTAATAGGAGTGGGGTATGAGTGAATGATGTTAGTCTTTGGTCTCAGATAAGATGCCTTCTATTTCTTCTTCATCCAAAGAAGCTTCTTTCCCACTTTCATATGAAGGCAGAGTGCTGAATACTGATGAGACAAGGCTCCATCAAACCTCAGTGATTAATGTGTGCACAAGTCACGTGGATTTTAAACACAGAGCTTGCATTTGCATGGGGTTCCTTAATCTGTCAAAGCCAATAACAACTTTCTTTCCACAGACAGAAGAAGCCAGGTCCTGAGCCATGTGCCCTACTGGGATGTGACTTGAGTATTTTTAGTAGTAATTCAGTTCCTTTTTATGAAGAGTGTGTTTTGAAGTTGCTGGCAAAGAGAAAAAGGACAGAACTGAATATCCTTGGAGAAGTACAGGAAGCAAGAATAATGGAGTTACCACCACATTCTGAGAGATGAATCTGGGCTGGCTTTGTCTTATCTTTTACTTTCCTTCTGTATATACAGAAAGACACAGATACACCCTCTTGCCGGTACTGTGGATTTTTTTTCTCCCTGCTTAATAGAAATTTTCTACACAACCCATAATTTTTACAGAAAAACACAATTGTAGGGCTCTGAATAAGACTTTGCTATTGAAGACAGCCAAGTGGCAGAAACTCAGAAAAATTAAATTGCATTTGTTTCCTGTAAGTCAGGTGAGTAGGTAGATGTATTGATGTTTGGGAGATGGATGGAAGAAGCAGAGAAGGGTAAATAAATGTACAAGTACACATACCTCAAAAGCAAGATTGTTCTTTCGCTTGTCCCCTGGGTCCCTGAAGTAATGTAGGACCTTACTGAGTGCCCACACACGCACCCTCCAGAACACTGAAGAAGACAGCTTCCAGCCATGACCCATTACACCTCCGATGTGTTCTACCACCAGACAGTCTCAACCCAGGAGCCCTTTAGATGGATCTTTATATTTGTATCAAGTAGCATGTTGTTGACTCATGAGGTTTTTGTTTCACTTTTAATTCACACCTCACAAGGAATATTTCCTCTCCTCTCCTGGTGGTGGGGTAGGGGATCATATAGAGCTTTATAAATGAAGAGTGTCCATTACTACAAAAATCGTTTCTTCCATAGCCTTGGCAACTAAAATGGTGGCACTTCCACCCTGGGCTTGCAGGTGTAGATTAATGATGCCTAATGTGATTAGGACCAACAGCATCACCTGAAGACGTGTCAGAAGTGGAAATTCTTAACCTGGACCCCCTACATCAGAAACTATGAGGATGGGCTCAGCAAGCTAAGCTCTCCAGGGGATTCTTCCACATGCTACTGTTGAGAACCCTTGCCTGAGGATGACTCTGACAATCAAAATGGAGGGGATGTTTTAGGTAGGGAAGGACACACGTGTTAAGACAGTGTGGTCCAAGCAACTGCAATCCAACTCCGAAAAACAAGAACAAAAGGGGTACATGGATGAATGAAACTGTGTAACATCTGGAAACTGGTTGAATTGTTGGTTTAACAATACTAAGGACCCAGTTTCTTTGCATTTCTTTTCTTTGCTCCTCCCCTTCATCTTGTCCTTTACTTTGAGGCAATCAAACACAGCAGCCTGTGGTCAAGAGATGCAGACAACTTAACTTTGGGGAATAAGACTAGAGGGAAAAATAATGTTAATGGTTGTCTCTAGCTAGTGGGACTATGGATGCTTTTCAGTTCCCTCTATTCGTAATTCTATGTCTTCAAACTGATACCCAAGAACATGTACCACATGTATACTTCCTGAAACCAGGGAAAGAAGGCAGTCAGGAAGGAAGAGGCACAGGAAGGAAAAAGAAGGAAAGGAAAGAAAAAAGGAAGGAAGGAGGAAGGGAGGGAGGAAGACTGGCAGGGAGGGAGGGAGGGAAGGGAGGAAGGAAGGAAGGAAGGAAGGAAGGAAGGAAGGAAGGAAGGAAGGAAGGAAGGNAAGGAAGGAAGGAAGGAGGGAAGGAGGGAAGGAAGGAAGGAAGGAAAGGAAGGCAGGCAGACAGGCAGGCAGGCAGGCAAGGAGGGTATGAAGAAAAAATAATCCTTTTCAATCATGTTCTTATGGACTTCTCGGTCCTGCAAGCACAGCTCCCCTGGCTGTCACCTAGCCCTTCAGAAAATGGTCATCACAGCAGATACAAGGCTCCCGCCATCCATGCACCTGAGTTAAAGCAGACTGGCTGTATTGGCATATGACATTCGTTTGGGCTCTCTTGCCTTTTACTCATGGGGTCTGGTTTTTATTTGAAAACCAAATAAGTACATAGAACTTTCAAGAATGGAAAACTGTCTGGAAAAATTTTAATTACATTTAATAAACAATGATGGTATCCTATTCATAGCAATATTATTTTCACAGTTTTCTTTCTTCTGCTTTGAGATAATAACAAGATTAGCTTCTATATAACTTTAGTGTACACTGCCTACAACTCAATATTTATGTCTTTATAATGTATCAATTACCCTGCAGGATTCCCCTCTATAAATAATAGAAAACATGCAGAGAGAAAAAATGTTATGCTGTATTCCATATAAAAAAGCATAGCCCTTTCATTAAGTTGTGATTTCATTCTTTTCCCAAAAAAATCACTATATTTTTCATAACAGAGTCAGATACTGGTGACACTCCATTATTGAAGTACAACTACATAAGTTCATATTTCATGGCACATTCTAGAAACACTCTTTTTTTAAGGAGCCAATAGTCTCATTTATACTAGATTAGAAACTTTTCTGATTAAATGTGTACTTGATTTACAAATCAGTTCCTATACAATGGCTGCACATAAATCTTTCTATAACTTTTATCTTTACTAAATGCTCAAAAAATTGTTGGCCTTAAGAAAAACAACTTTGCTCTGAAGTGAAAATGTAATTCACATTCCAAATTTTTTCCAGTGTTCAGACCCAGGAACCTTTGCTTCTCATTGTCCTGCACAATGATGTTCCGTACGAATGTCTAGCAGTCCCAGAGGTGTGAGATGTGCACTGTTCAAGCAGAAGAACCACTCCAAACTGTTTCCTACCTTGGAGATCCTCCAGTTAACCTCCTGCTATAAACATTTTATTTAAATCAAGGGTTTACAAACCTGATCGACTATGGAAATTTTTTTTGTACATAATAACTATTCATATCCTGAAAAAATACCATTCTATGGGTCATGTTTGTAGAATTTTGCTTTTAACTTCACCTTACTTTCACTCTATAAAAACTGCCTGCCTCACCCTAAAATGTGATGGTTTTTAGGGACTTACTAATACAATTTTACCACAGGGATTTGCAATGAACCAATGCCTTTGAAAATGATATTACCTTAACACAAGGAAGGGGCACTTTAATGGTTGAATTTCTGACCCTGGGGCAGGACCATCCAGAAGGTGACTACATAGGATGTCTTTCAGTAGCACGTACCAAGCAAACCTGCCCAATCACACTCATACACACACACACACACACACACACACAGAGAGAGAGAGAGAGAGAGAGAGAGAGAGAGGGATAATAATACTCTGGGCCAACAGCCACTACCAAGGATGCAAAATAAACAAAATATACAAAAAATATGTTTTTAGAAGAGGTATTGAATTCAAAGCCAGATAAGATCATATGCCATTCCTGACTATGGATGGAGACGACGCAACATCATTGCATTAACCTGATCACCCAATCTACAAATCCATGTCTCTGACCTGACCCTTCCTTCCTTCCTTCCTTCCTCCCTCCCTCCCTCCCTCTCTCTCCTCTCCCCTCCCCTCCTCTCCTCTCCTCTCCTCTCCTTTCCTTTCCTCCCTGCCTCCTTCCCTCATTCCTTCATTCCCTCTTTCTCTTTCTTTTTTCTTCTCTCTTTTCCTGATCTTCCTTCCCTTCTGTCTCCAAGGAGACACATATCTCTTCTCCCATCAGATCAAGAGAGTGGAAACTGAGTCTGCATTCTCTGTAGTAAGGCTATCTCTGGAATGTGTAGCAGCTTTGGCCAATTCTGTTTACCTGTTTGAGGCTGGGATCCTGAATCCGCTTTCTGCAGGGCCTGGGATCAGGCCCTGGGGAGGCTATGTGATGGGCACAAAGAGCCCACAGTGTGTCCTGGTGTACCCCTGGCTTTATGAGTGCTGGGCAGTCTCTGCTTTACGTCCTGGTTGCCAGCGTTGCTAGGTCACTGGGAGCCTGTCACCGGCCTGCCCTGTGTGTTCGGCCAGCTCTCTGTTGGCCATGGAGCCCCACGCTGAGCCTTGAGAAGGCTGCTGGGACCATAATGCAGACCCCACTTAAAGAAAATAGGTATCTCCTCTGAGAGGCTCCTCGGGTGGTCCTTCCCCTTGTGTTCGTCAACAGAGAGACTGGAGTCTGCTAGGGCGATTTCGGGGTTCTCCTATCCTGCCCACAGTTTGTAGACAGAAGGCCCAAGACTCGTTGAAACCTGAGGGAAAGTGCTGGGGTAGCAGAGTGTTGCTCTATGACCCTCGCGCCGCCCCCCCCCCCCCCCCCCACC
>NW_027528640.1:3676455-3728799 GCF_008692635.1 Crocuta crocuta
TCACACTCGTCCGTATGCTGGATTCTCCCTGGCCGGACCTGGACTATTGAGGAGACCTATCTCCCTTTGCCTCAGTCAGGGTTGAGCACAGCAGTGGGTGCCTTCTCTCCTCTGAAGGCCTTGTCACTTATATCTAGTTTACATAAATTTATTTTTCCCTCAGCTGTCTGTTGGTTTAAAAATAAACCATGATGATGTAGCTTGTTTAGGTTATCAGAATGAGAATCAGTCTCTTAGGACCATCTACATTCAAAATGGAAGTGAGTCTTTGCAGTGTCCTTTTCATTCAGACTCAAAGTGGTTCACAAGTCAGGCATATTCCTTATGCACCCTCCAAAGCTGAAAACAGATGAAAGTTTTCAACTCATATGGATAAATACCATGGAGAGGGACTGCTGAATCTATGGTAAAAGTGTGCTTAGCTTGGTAAAAAGAACTGCCCAATTGTCTTCCAAACTGGCTGCACCACCACACGCACCACCAGCAATGAGTAAGAGTTCCCGTGGTTCCACATCCCTGCCAACATTTGGTGTCATCAGTGTTTTTAATGTTGACCATTCTAACAGGTGTGCAGTGGTGTCTCCTTGTGGCTTTAATTAGCATCTCCCTATGACATAAGATTCTGAGCATCTTTTCATATACTTATATTTCATCTGTATATCTTCCATCTTGGTGATGTGTCTGTCATATTTTGTCCCACTTTTATTGGAGTGTTAATTTTATTATTGTTGAGTTTTAAGAGTTCTTTATTTTGGATAATAGTACTTTATCAGATATTATCTTTTGCAAATACTGTCTCCCATTCTGTGGCTTGTCTTGTCATTCTCCTGACCACATTTGTTGCAGAGCAGAAGTTAATTTGTATTGTTTTAAGCGATTAACTCTGTGGTCATTTGTTATAATAGCAATAGAAAATTAATATTGAAAGTGATTATAAAATGATTCAATTAGAAGTCATGTTTGAGATCTGTGAAACAACATATTACATCAAATAGCAACGTCTTAGCTCATCCGGGTAAAAATTTCTCTGTTGCTCTGTGGCCATTTCTCAGACAATATTTTTTTTTTAAGTTTTCATTTAAATTCCTGTTAGTTCACACACAGTGTAATATTAGTTTCAGGCGTACAATATAGTGACTCAACACACCCATACATCACCCAGTGCTGATCACAAGTACACTCCTTAATCCCCATTTATGCTGAGATATTATTTAAAATGGTGAATGCTTGACTTTTTTCATTTATTTCTGTCTTCTGTTTTACTTATCTGAGCTCTATTCGTAAATCACTGACCACTTGCTGTCTAAATTTTGTCCACAGTGGTCTTTGGGTATTTTTACTAAGGTACTAGTTGATTTTCATTCTGTACAAACACAAAATGAAAGATATTTATCGGGATTTTATATCAAAACTACACTTTAAAATAGTTAGGCCTCTATTATTGACCTTCTGTTCCCACCTCTACACTGTCTGTTTTACTTTTTAAATAGGTGATTGTCCTTCAGCAGCAGGAAGGCCAGACATTCCAGTGTCCAGGGAAGGGCACTCTTTGTCTTGTTTTGTACCTTGAAATACAAAGTAAATTATAATGTTTTACTTTTTAGTAATGAAGTTCCACCTTTACTTTTAATTAATATTGCTAATATGTTTTTTAAGTTTATTTATTTTGAGAGAGTGTATGTGAGAGAGAGAGAGAAAGAGAGAAAATGAGCAGGGGAGGGGCAGAGAGAGAGGGATAGAGAGAGTATTCCAAGCAGACCCCATGCTGTCTGTGCAGAGCCTGACACGGGACTTGACCCCATGAACTGTGAGATCATGACCTATGCTGAAATCAAGAGTCAGACACCTAACTGACTGAGGCAGCCAGGCACCCCAATATTGTTAGTATTTTTAATGTTTAATACAGAATTTTTAAAAACACTAGGAATAACCACAATTTAAACACATTATATCAGCCAAAAACATATGAGGCCCCAAATAGATATAAAATTAGACATGACATATTTAAGCACTGCTTTTTTATATTCTATACCAATAGGAGATTAGGATTTAAGGAATAGCTAAGACCTGAAACAAAGAGTTAACTGCACTAAAGCTGACTTAAGGACACATTGTGAGGCCGATGAAGGCAGCTGTGTAAAGTGAGAGTCTGGCTGTCCCTCTGTACTTCCTCTTACTTAATCCATCCCTTTAAAGGTAACTGCATTCCCTTAACTTGTTTTCCTGCAGGAAAAATTCCTCTCACTTCTCTACTCATTAGAACAATTTATCGCAAATCCTGTGAGGAATGCCGGGACTCTACACAAACTGGCTCCCCTCTACCCAGCCAACTGCTTCTTCACCACCACTCCTGCCCAGAAGCCCTGCTCTCCACCACAGGGAGGGATGCGCTCTTCCCAGGACCCACCATGCCGGGTGCCCTCTGCACCCCTCATCCCTGCCGGCCGTGTCTTCTCCTGAATGCACCTCTTCCTCTGTCTGGTACATCACTGTCGAACCCGATACCATTCACCTGAAATATTACTCTCTCTGGGAAGATTTCCTGATCTTTCTAGACATAATTAACAACCATTACCCCCAAACTCCATAATACTGCAAGCTCAACTGATGTAATGTACTTTCACATGGTGCTGTCTGTTATTTTGCAAAATGTCCTAATACTCCACTAGACTGGGACCTCCTTCATCAAAAAGTATATATTATCCATATTTGACTACAATACCCCACAATGGGTATGCAACCTAGTAGTCTCTCATTGAATATTTTTTAAAACTACTTTTTTGGGGCACCTGGGTGGCTCAATCAGTTAAGCGTCTGACTTCAGCTCAGGTCATGATGTCACGGTTTGTGGGTTAGAGCCCCATGTCAGACTCTGTGCTGGCTGACAGCTAGCTCAGAGCCTGGAGACTGTTTTAGATTCTGTATCTTCCTCTCTGACCCTCACCTGCTCATGCTGTCTCTCTCTCTCTCTCTCTCTCTGAAATAAATAAAACATTAAACAATTCAAAATTTATAAAAATAAATAAAACTACTTTTTAAAAACGTTTAGTTTTTTTTTTCTTTTCTGAGAGAGGGAGAGAGAGAGAAAGAGGGAGGGGCAGAGAAACAGAGAAACACAGAATCTGAAGCATCCAGGATCTGAGCTGTCAGCACATGGTCCAACATGGGACTTGAATTCACTAACCGTGAGATAATGACCTGAGCCAAAGTTGGACGCTTAACCAATTTATTCACCCAGGTGTCCCTAAAACTACTTTTATCTATAGCTCTTCATCCAGCAATTTCATTTTTGAGGTACAGTATCAAAAACATGTAATGAGAGGGGCACTTGGATGGCTCAGTCACAGTTAAATGTCTGGCTTCTGCTCAGGTCATGATCTCGCAGTTCATGGGTTCGAGCCCCGCTTGGGATTCTGTCTCGCTCTCTCTCTTGCCCTCCTCTAATCAATCTCTCTCTCCCCCACCCCAAAAAAAGAAATAAACATTAAAAACAACAACAACAACATGTAATGAGAGATGTGAACCCAGCACTTCAATAAACTTTCACCAAAAAATCTCATCAGAGATTCTTCCCTGGGCTCGTTCTATTGAATTCAGTTCATATTTTCCTCTCCTCCCATTCATATTCAAAAGGACTTATAATTACTAAACTCCCAGCTTTTCTGAATAAAGCATTCTCATGTTCTTAGACTTAGCTTTTCTATTGCCTTTTAAGATGACAATTAGTTCTCTGATGACAAACTATACTACAAAGCTATAGCAATGAAAATAGTATGGTATGGACATAAAACCAGTCACATACATGAAAGGAATGGAAGAGAGAGCCCAGAAAGAATCCCATACATATATGGTCAATAGATTTATGACAAAGGAGCCAAGAGATACAAATAGGAAAAGGACAGTCTCTTCAATAAATGGTGTGGGAAAACTGGACAGCCACATGTAAAACAATGAAATTATACCCCTATTTTATACCACACAAGAAAATTAACTCAAAATGGATTAAAGAGCTGAATATAAGACCAGAAACCATAAAACAGCTAGAAGAAAACATAGGTGGTACACAACCTGACATTGGTCTTAGCACTGACTTTTTAGATCAGACTTCACAAATAAAAGCAATGAAAGCAAAAGAAAGATAAAGAACCATAGTAAAGTAAAAAGTTTCTGCACAGCAAAGGAAACCATCAGCAAAATGAAAAGACAACCTACTGAATGGGAGAAGACATTATAAGTCATATAGCCAATAAGGGGTTAATATCCAAAATATGCACACGAAGTACTCACCAACTCAATAGCAAAACAATACCAATGATGTAACTAGAAAATGGCAGAGAGGGGCGCCTGGGGGCCTCAGTCAGTTAAGCATCCAACTTCAGCTAAGGAACTGGTGATGACAAAGTAGCCATGACTAGACCCCGGCACGGGAATCAGGAGAGACTGTGGTCCCCTGCTCTGTGTCTGAGCAGCAGCAATTGTAAGTGACCCCCAGTGCCGGGCAAACACCAGCCCTCTGCTTGCAACTCCTCCCAGCCACACTGGTCCCAGGCCTTGCTTCGAATTGCTCTCGTGTCCAGACATCTTCTGCACAACTTGTCTTCCCCATGACAACACTGAATTCTTTGGGTATTTGCATTCTGGTTGAATGATGCTGGCTGGGCTGGCTGGAATCGTCTATCTGTTAAGACAGTGCCTCCTTTCCTACCATTTTATCCCAGCTCTGCTTCCTGAAATGGCGCTCCTGTCCCAATACCTGTGTCAATGCTGCTCTGTCCCCCATCTCTGCTATATGGACAAGCTCTTTCTTTGTGACTTTTTTTCCCACTCACAACACCCTTAACATATATGTCTTTCCTGACAGACCCCATTATAGTCTGTCTCTCGGTAATTAATTAGATTAATAATTTAGAACAATTAGATTAGATTAATTAGATTAGACTCAGGTCACTGCAATTTGCTAAGAAATTTGGTCAAACTTACAAAGGGAACAAAATTTGTCAAAAGGACTCTAAGAATCCAAAATGGCTAACTGACATTTAGTTAACCTAGTTCCAGACTACACAGCCAGCTAACATTCAAGTTCAGACAACCTGTTTTCAGAGCACTAAACTACAGAAAAATGACCTTCTGTGAACAGTGATCATTACAGCCCAGCAGATGAGCCCTGTTTACTTTTTAGTAGTTTGCATTTACTTAAAAAACTGTAGATTATTGCGGCGCCTGGGTGGCTCAGTCAGTTAAACATCCAACTTCTGCTCGGGTCATGATCTCACAGTTCGTGGGTTCGAGTGCCGTGTCGGGCTCTGTGCTGACAGCTCAGAGCCTGGGAGCCTGTTTCAAATTCTGTTTCTCCCTTTCTCTCTGCCCTTCCCGTACTCATGCTCTGTCTCTCTCTGTCTCAAAAATAAATAAACTATTTTAAAAAACCCCTGTAGATTACATAATTTTATAGGAAATTTCCAGTCATTATGTTAATCTTCTTTCTGATATGGTGCCCCAATTCCTTACGTTAGAAGTAATTCTTGGGGCGCCTGGGTTGCTCAGTCGGTTAAGCGTCTGACTTTCACTCAGGTCATGATCTCTTGGTTTGTGGGTTCGAGAACCGCATGGTGTTCTGTGCTGGCAGCTCAGAGCCTGGAGCCTGTTTCAGATTCTGTGTCTCCCTCTCTCTCTGTGCTTCCCCGCTCATGTTCTGTCTCTGTCTCAAAAATAAATAAACTATGAAAATTTTTTTTTAAAAAAAGTAATTCTTAAATGTTTCTCATTACCTCTCCGATACAATTAACCCCAAAATGAAAATGAGGAAGATTTTCTTAACTCCAAAGAGCACCATCATTGTTTCAAAAGGCAAAAACATGCCCCTCCCCATGTCTAGCCTTAAGAAAGCTGAAAGCTTAAGGAAACAATCACTGATATGCTACTTTGCCCAAGCAATCTTCCCTCACAAGCATGCCCAATCTCTCTTCGTAACTTGATTTCACAGAAACAAAACACCTCCTGAAAATTAACATTATTATTAAAGCACTGCAGCACCTTTTTTCCCCAATAAGTTGTAATAGCGACTTGTGGAAACAGAAAGAAATTAAAAAAAAAATCTTCTTAGTGAGGTGTATGAAGTTGGAGGGAAAGATAAAGAAAAATTAATGAGTATATATGAATACCTATAAATATATAAATATATAACAAATATATATACACACATATGTATAACTACAATTGACATAGGCTTCTCAGATATTCATTTCAGTAAGTATTTGCTTTCCACAAAGCCCATTTACAAAATGCTAATGCTATAAAAGCATTAGCCTAGAGCCTCTTTACATAGAGAGTATCCTTGTGCGCTGAAAATACAGTTTGACTTCCATCTGACTTCTCAGAGCAAAGGTTTATAATGGAATAAATTTCCAGTTAACGAGGTTCTTACCATTTATTTGGAAAAGCATTCTTGTTTTAAAATCCACTCCAGAAGCACCTGCTTACTGGCCAGTAGCAAGTGGACCCCGGCAGGGCTCATGGAATTGTACCACTGTTCCGTCAGGCTCCTTACACAAAACACAAGGTATAATGGTTGGAAAGTGACTATGGCCTCATTCTCAGACTCTTAGATGAAAGGGGTGGACCCATGGATCAAGATTGGACAACCCTCTTCCCTTCCAACCGGCTGCACCTATATGCTGGACCAGACAGAGGCTCCCTGATAGGTCAGCTTTAAGGCTTCTGAGCTATACAGAAAAGAAATTAAAAAAAAAAAAAATCACATCAGCTTAATTCACATGAGTCAGGTTACACTGAGAACAACATTCACTGATCTCATAAATAGAAACTGATAAATTCAAAAGGGCTTAGCGTCCTCAAATTTTAATCTGGGGAGAATAGCTCACTTTAATGTTGGTAATTTTCAAGCATTTTATCTGGTAGTTTATGAGATGAGCTTGCTCGAGGATTCGAGATAATCCTGTACCCTCTGATGCCCTTGGAAATATGTGTGGGAAATGAAATGGGCAGAGGAAAGTTTGGAAATGATTTCTCTGCCACTACACCCCAACCTATGCTGAGAGCCTGGCAGAGGGTTACACCCACAGTGGTGAATGTGGCGTTCACTTCAACATACTTAAATCTTACGGTTGAGATGTAGGGTTTCTATTTCTAATTTCCAGTACCACTCAAATTACCCATTGAGTCACAGGCAAGAAAAGCATGCCTAATGCTATTTTTAACCATTCTGCATATTTCCTTCTATCATTCTGAACTCACTTGAATGGGGAAACATTGAAATTATAATACAAACAGGTTTAGTAGGAAGCAAGTCCTATTCAAAAACACTGTATAGGAAAAACTTCTGACTTTCATCTGGCCTTGACATAGTAGATATTTCAGATAATAAACACTTTTTTCTAATTTGCAGGGATCAATCACGTTCTTTGGATAGCAACCATCATGTCATCTGTAATGTGAGTCACACAGTAGCACAAAAATGCAAAAGCTCATAATACGGCCGGCGGGAAAACTACATAAACACTCAGAGGTAAACTGTCGTCTCAGCCAGAATCCAGGCCACAGATAGTAAAGGTCAAATCGGTGGCAAGAGTCCATCAGACGGCAAGCAGATGAACCCTCTCCTTTGACATGAAATGATCAGGAAAGATTCTCAGAAAGGCTAAGGTTGGATTTGGCCTTAAGAGAACAGGGTCTGATGAACAGAGATGTGGAGAACAGCTCTCCCCGGATGGACGGCCCAGCTGACAAAGCTCGTCCCCCAGGTCAGAGGAAACAGCACTGTAACAGAAAAGCTGGAAACGTCAATGACAACACAGTAAAGCGTTATTTGTCACTCAGATCGACTCTTCACAGGTCATGGACCTCCCTTCATGTGTGGCTCCGCTATGTGGAGTAGATGGCCCTTGGGCCATCAGGCAGGAGTAGCCACGTGGCCTGGCATGGCTTGCCGGTGGCCGAGATAAACAAGGGGCGCACTCGGGTTAGCTGATGACCATTAATCCTCTCTGCAGTAGATGAGTCTCTTCAGAAGAAGTAGAAGAAGACTTGTGAAGGGGATAGAGTTGCCAAATTGTATGGTGCTTAGAATATGAGGCTGAGGATTCATTGTATCTCAAAGGTTAGGTGCCGCAGACACTGGACTGAAATACACTCATCCGAAAGTCACCATGAAGAAGGAAGCTGTGTGGCCATGAAAGATGGGAATTGGCAGGATGATTTAGGTAACTACTCACTTTTGCTTTCTAGAACTCAATCCGTATGCCTCACTGGGTCACTCCTGCCCCTTGCCCGTCCCCCACACTTATTTATGTCTGATATTAAGCTAATGACCCAGCAGCAGGCATGTGCCAGGTGGCATACACTGGTGTGGGATGCACTGGTTTCCAGGTCCTGGGTTCGCAGGATGCACCAGAGAGCAAAAGAGAAATGGTCCTTGCCTTCATCAAGCTTGCATTCTGCCAGGGCAATATTTTGGCTTTTACTTTTCCTAAACTCTGAAGGGGCACAAGAAATCACAGCCCTTAATGTGAATCACAGCCCTCTTCTTGGAAGAGCATCTTAACCAAATGCCGCAAACACATCAAAGCCCCTTCTCCAGAGTCCATGCACCCCCACCTCTAACACCAGGCACCAGGATCTATAAGAAACACTTTGCTGTAGGGGCGCCTGGGTGGCTCAGTCAGTTGAACGTCTGACTTCAGCTCCAGTCATGATCTTGGGGTTTGTGGGTTCGAGCCACGTGTTGGGCTCTGTGCTGACAGCTCAGAGCCTGGAGGCTGCTTCAAATTCTGCGTCTCCCTCTCTCTCTGCCCCTCCCCTGCTCATACTCTGTGTCTTTCTCTCCTTCAAAAATAAATAAAAACATTTAAAAAAATTTAAATAATAAACACTCGACTATAACACAAAGACTACTGAGCTGGTGCAGAAAAGGAGTCTCTTGTTCCTACAGCACCGCCAGATTTGGAGTTCTAACTCACACTGTGCCGGTAACACCGAAAACGTGGAATCTGAGGCCCCTGGTCCACACCCCATGAGGGCCGAGCAAGAGCAGAACCTGTACAAGCCCAGAGAGACTCACAGTGTCTCTACCCATGTCCCCACGAGTCCCAGGACACGGAGTCTGTGAGGTTGCCTGCGTCGCAGGTGCCCGAGCAGCCTCCTGGGGCATTTCAGTGCCTCTACTCTAGTTCTTAACTTACCGCTATTTTCTCTTTAGTGTTATAACTGGTTGTTTCTCTTCTTGCACTGAGGCTTCCTGAGAGCAGCTGTGAGTTCTGTGTCATCGCTGGTACTCACCGAAGGACCTCTCACTGCCGTACTGAAGACATGTGCACTGAGCTGACGAAGACACAGAGTCTTCTGCCACCAAATGTGTAAGTGATGTGCAAGGTCGTCAGGAAGATCGAGTGCCGCCTGCAACAGTGTCAGCCCCAGGATGGACTTCCGGCCACACTCCTCCCAGGGCCTGTTTCCTGCACACAACTGACCCTATGCCTCTCTGGTGCAGAAATTATCGATCTCCTCGCAAACCCTGTGGAAAAAACTTAATGAAACAGGAGAGAGAGACTCTGTGTATCTGTTGGGGGTAGGCCACAAGACACTGGAAGGTCCCTAGTCTAGTCTCTTTGCAAGCAGCTGGGGAAAGGCTGGGGTCACACAGGATACCAGTGCCCCCACCCCTATATGAGAAGCGGGCTGGACACTGCAAGGAAGAAGAAAATCTGATTCCAAAAGGTCAGAGATGATGACGGATTGGAAACGTGGAAGGATCGAGTAAGCGCAAGGTCAATGAGGCAGCATTTGTTAAGCAGACACCTGCTGAACCTCATTCAGTAATATTATAAACATCTGCACTTTACAAAGACGGTAAGCGTTACCCCACCAAACGTACAGGCGATCTCAGAGGGTACAGTACTGTTCTGAAAGAGGAAAGATCAGAATCCCCTTTCAGTTCCAACATCGGGTCCCGACTGCCATCACAGGCTTATCTGAACATACGGGGAAGAAAGGCCTGCGGCTGTATTTAAAATAGGAAAAATCCTGTTATTTAAAAACAGTAAAAACAATCACCTCCCAACACATATCCCTTTTCCCATCACAGTCTTCTCTGATGTAGCATTAAAATGTGGCACTAAAGAAAGAGCACAGACAGAATAAAGAGAAGGACCTGCTCTACCACCGTGGCTCAGAGCTGGCTTCTAGATTCACTGACCTAGGTTCCAGGTCTATATCTGCCATTTACACCTGTGTGACCTGGGGCATGTGACTTCAACTTCTGAGACTGGTCTTTGGTATCTGTGAAACGATGATGGATGATAACAATAGTATCTATTATAAGGGTCAGATGAAAAACTCACGCAGCACACAGCAGTGCTCCATGACTACTACTACACATACAAACACACACACATCACCACCACCACCACAAACAACAAGGTTCTAGGTGCAGATATTATAAGTTTCGCCACAGTCACGGTAAGGCCTGCTGTCAATCATAAAAGCATCTCAGAAAATCAGCATGTTCATCTTCTCTGCATTTAGTCAATGTATCTATGCTCTCCAACTGCTTGTCTTCATAAGGCTTAATGATTCAAAGACAGATCATGAAATTAGTTTTGATTCCTTGCATCGATAGCCAGCTAATATTCTTTTGCTTTTTTTTTTTCAAAAACAATTTTATGTTTATTTATTTTGAGAGGGACAGGGAGCATGAATGGGGGAAGGGCAAAAAGAGATGGATAGAAAGAATCCCAAGCAGGATCCATGCTGCAGTGCAGAGCCTGACATAGGGCTTGAACTCATGAACCGTGAGATCATGGCCTGAGCAGAAATCAAGAGTTGGACACTTAACTGACTGAGCCACCCAGGCACCCCAGCCAATATTCTTAAAAAAAAAAAAATTCCATATAGCAGATACCACATTCAAATGTATGTCACAAACATGTCCTAAATGCTTTTACCTTGAACCCATTCACCACTCTTTAAGAACCTCCATAGAATGTGAGAGGTACCATTAAAACAATCGTGAGAGGCAGTGATATATTTCAATAACAATAACCATGCTATTTAAAAAAAAAAAAAAACACTACGGGGCGCCTGAGTGTCTCAGTTGGTTAAGCATCCAACTTCGGTTCATGTCATGATCTCATGAGCCCCGCGTTGGGCCCCCTGTGCTGATACCTCAGAGCCTGGAGCCTGCTTTGGATTCTGGGATTCCTTCTCTCTCTGCCCCTCCCCTGCTTAAACTCTGTCTCTCAAAAAATAAACAAACATTTAAAACAATAAAAATTTAAAAAAAACACTACAAATCTAATTACATTTTTAAATGCTTTATGCTGCAATTTGGAAATATGTGACTTTGCTTTAGTTTTGATAGAGACTACAAAAGATCTGAACACATAATTTACAACTGGAATTCTCTAACATAATACATTAAAAACACTTCATGTAATATTTTTTATAATCCAATGATTGACTGAACTGAAATAATGCCAGAATTTGCATTTGGCTTCGGACCATTGTCCAGAAAACATGGTTGGCACTAAGACTGATGGACTAAACTTAGAGGGCTGGCTTTACATTCTTTTGGGAAGAGCTCTATCATCTTCATGGAGACAGTCTTGTACATGTGCCCTTACATACACGAAACACCTAGAAACTTCTCGGGAATTCAGAACACTTTCAGGTCAACCAAGGAAGTCCTCTGTGGGAACCAGAATGGTGGGAGAATCCATGTCGGCTGTTCTAATTACTTATTAAATATTCCTATTTAAGGTTATTCCATTCATTTCCTGTGAGGTAGTTTTCACAAAATTTCTGAAAACTTGGGTGTTTATTAAGCATAACTCTTTCAACAAGGTGATATATACTTTCTAATACTTGGTCAAACAGCCACTAAAAATACAATGCTTGGGGTCCCTGGGTGGCTTAGTTGGTTCAATGTCAGACTCTTGATTTCAGCTCACATCACGATCATCATGATCTCACGGTGCATGGGATTGAGCCCCAGGTCAGGCTCTGTGCTGAACATAGAACTTGCTTAAGATTCCCTCTGTCTGTCTGTGTCTCTCTCTCTCTTATTCCCCTGCCCCGAGTCTCTCTTCTGCTTGCACTCTGACTCTAAAATAAAAATGAAAAATGAAAAAGAACAATGAACATTTTGCCAAATATTTCATTTTTTTAACCTGTGTTTTCACATGATTCAGGATGCCGGAGATGACTAAATTCAGCTCAGTCCCTGTTCAAAAATAAGGCATAGGCAATATTTATAATAAATATGAACATAAAATGATCAGTATGGCTGTATTGTAGAGAAGACAACACTCTTCTAAGGACAGTGTCAAACGTGACTGTATTCTTTATGAAAATAACACGCAGTGAGTGTTGGTATGGAAACTTGATCAGGGTGACCCCTCTGGCCAGCACAGGTCCCACAGAGAACAGGGTGGCCTAGAGCTGGATGAAGAAACTATTTCAGGCCAATTCCCCTGGGGTTATAATACCTCCCTGGCATGCCAGAACACCACTGGGATAATAATAATAATAATAGTAATTGCTAATTCTTGGAGACAGCTTACGCCGCATCAGGCCCTCATAGGCACCTTACCTATCGTCAATCACTGGGGCATGCCAACAGTGCGGGAAGCAGGCACTGCTGTCACTTTATGTGGAAGGATGACGGGGCAAGGTGTTTGACCAGCTCCCGAGGGGAGGGAGGCATGAGACCTGAGCTGTAACGGTTGCCACTTTCCATGGTGTAAACACTCTCATCACGATCACATCAACTTCAAGCTACCCACATGACATCCTTGAACATAGAGTTGGGGTGAGAGGCAGAGTGGCACACGGACAAATGGTACTTAGATCAGATTTTAATGGATGTGCATGTCTACTTGTATCTGAGGAGCACAGATGGCAGTACAATATGGGACAATAATTAGTAAGTGAAGTTTTGAGTATTTATAAATTTGGTTTTTAATGCAACTTATAAGCTGTAAATGTATATAATTTAGTTTTTAGTAAAGACTCCACTCAGGTGGCTTATAAAATTCCTGACATTTTAACAACGAATTCCCACTGCATGCCCTGGGCAGACATGGTAAGTAGCTCATTCACAAACGAAATGTATGTGACATGAAGTATGTGCCTGTGCAGGCTCACCACCCAGGGGGACAGACATTATGACTTTCTCCATATTATGAATGAGGAGGCTGAGGTCTGAAAAGGTCACAGAGCAAGACAGTGACAGAAATGCTGTTCAAGCCCATGTCAGTCCAGAGTCTCTGCTCCAAGTCACCACACTGAAATAACATCTCATCGTGTCCTCACTCACCAAGAAAATAGAAAAGTTGTGAGGACAACAATCTCTCCACTTTTGTATTCTAATATAATGCATCATCTATTTTACTAATGGGGAAAAAAAGTTGGAAAATAAATCAGAATAACTTAAATTTTTATCTCAATGTTCTACTCAAAATGATTTCACAAATACTCAGTGCATTGGGCCATTTGATCTCGAAAACATTCTTGTTTGTTCTTGCTCCATAAATGACAGAACCGAGAACCAATATAGTCAGCAACTCATCCACGCTGCAGCCTGAAAATGGTGAGGACAAGATCCAACTCAGGGTTTATGTAATAAATGTCAACTCTGTGGAGAGAATGGCTCACTTCTAAATGCTCTATTATGAGAGTTTGGAGCCTGGAGAAATAGCATAAAAAGTTAACAGAGATCCAGATCAGTCTTTGATGCAGCAGGCCTATGGCAAGAAATGTTCTGTTACCAGCAACAAAACAGAAAACAAAGGATCAAGAGAGTCCATCAGTTCACTGCCTCCTGAGCCCCACTCTCTGCCTGGTTCAGGTCAGTTCCCCCAGTCTCCCTCTCGGCCTGCCCCAGATGAGGCCCGCCCAGCTCCCCACTTGGCCCTCCTCAGGTGAACCCAAGAGCCACCCCTCTTGGCCCACCCATGGTGAGCTGCCCCCANAAGTCCCCCTGCTGGCCACCACAGGTGAGCCCCTGAGGTTTGGGCCCTATGTCCTGTGCAGGGTGCTCTCGGTGTGCCTTCTCCACTACTAGCCACCACCATCCTGAGCCCAGAGCAGTGCAGTGCCTTGAATAATGGAATCACTGAGAAAACACGTTCAGAATTCTGAAACACCTATTTTTATGATTCTGCACAAAACTCCGTTTCTTTTGTTCACCAACTACATTCCACTTTAACATTATTAAAAAAACAGACAAACCAAAATGTCTACATCTAACTCTAAATTTGACTATTTGAGACATACAGCCATTTGCAAGTAATCCAAAGTGTGATGAAAACTTCAAATGCATCTTGTCATCAACCAGGAAGGCAGAATGGGTCAGAATGCTTATTTAACTACAAATGTAAACTGCTAGAAGACAAGCCCCACAAGGGCATGTATGTCTGCGTTGTTTGCTGGGACACTTAGCATAACATCTGGCACACAGTAGCTTTTCAATACTCTTGCTATAAGTGAATGCTTACTTAGTTACCGATCTAAGATATTATGAGAATAAAGTCTTTGTCGCATCCTATATTATTTTATTAATATGGGAACTCTAGAGTGGTTCTTCAGGGATTTTAATATTTTTAGGTAATAGAGCCTTTTTTTTTAAATTTTTTGTTAATGCTTATTTATTTTAGAGAGAGAGAGACAGAGTGCAAGCAGGGGAGGGGCAGAGAGAGAGAAAGGGAGACAGAATCCGAAGCAGGCTCCAAGTTCTGAGCTGTCAGCACAGAGCCCAAAGTAGGACTCGAACCCACAAACCCTAAGATCATGACCTGAGCTAAAGTCAGATGCTTAACTGACTGAGCCACTCAGGCGTCTCAGTAGAGCCTTTCTTGAAAGCACATGTACACACAAAAAGACATTGATCTGGAGAGGGGAATTTTTTTTTAAGATTTTACGTTTTTTTTAGTTTATTGATTTATTTGGGGTGGGGGAGTATGTTGGAGGGAAGGAGAGAGAGCTGGGGAGGCGCAGAGAGAGGGAGAGAGAGCAATCCCAATCAGGCTCCATGCTGTCAGCACAGAGCCCAAAGCTCGATCACACTGACTGTGAGATCATAACCTGAGCAGAAATCAAGAGTCAGATGCTTAACCAACTGGGCCACCCAGGTGCCCCTGAAGGGAGGAATTTTAAATTTACTTCTAGGTACCTACATCTTTATAATTTTACTTTCTAAAGACAATTTCTTAAAACCTGAAAGTAAGACCTATAGGTGTTAGCTGCAAATCTGTATCAATTTCAGTTATTGATTTCCATTTCCTTATGGCTGTGCAATATCCAAATTCTAATAGTTACAAATAATGGCAAGGGATTAAGAGTTTTTTAACAGCTCCCTTACACTCATGATATTAGGCAAACTCTGCACCACTGTAGTCTGTGAAAATGGGAGAAAGCAATGCAAATTAACATACAGATGGTCTTTGATGTTTCCAAAATTTAGTAATGACTCGTTCATTTAAAAAAATGAAATAAATGAATCGAATAAAACATTCACCAAGCTTCCAAAGCACATACACAGACGACATCATATGTGTAATCACCATGCAATTCTCCTTCCGTCCCTGCAATGCTAGAAGGGCACAGAAGGCTCATTATACAAACATAAATGTGTTAAAATAAATGGAAACAAAACCATGGACAAATATGCCTTTTATGTGAAAGATCTTCCTTTTTTATCACATTCTTTGCTGTCTTCGTAAGTTCTCAACTATCAACTGTGATCAATAAACCAATAAATACTATGGTGAGTGTCATGGGGATAGGGCTTCCAAGGATGAATAACAACATAAACTTAAATGTCAAATGCCAAAAATGGTACAGATTTGTGACAATATGTGAGGGTATGAGGAGACTATTCTCCATGTGTCCCTCACTCCCTTTGTCTTGACCATCTTTTCGAGGATAGTTGTAGAGCGAACAGCACTGGAGATGGAGTTTCTCCCTCTGGAGGAAAAGAGCAGGCTTGTTTCCAACCTAGTATACTGATGTGTCGCTCTGACTCACAGGTCCTATTATAAAAGATTCAGTTTCCTAAAGCTCAAGGGTTCTCTCCTGTGGAACAATCCACTGTTGCTGGATGCCCCCTGACCTCGGCCACATCTCCTAGTCGGAAGTAGGGATGGAGAGAGACCCATAAATGTTGATGTGCCTGCTTCAGCTGCTGCAGAGGAGCAAAGCACCCTCTGTCTCTCCCCCGCATCTCATGTCATGGGCAACATCTATGAAACTATGATAAAGTCATAGCTCCTCAATGTGATAAAATCTCAGTTCTTTACAGCTCTTGACCATGAGGAAGGGGAGAAACTAGATTTCAGGAAAAGTTAATATTCAGACATAAAAATGTGGGTGAAAATATTCAAAGCAGAAGAAACGGTACAAGAAAAGGGCAGCAGGTTGAGAAAAGTTAGATCCTATGAACAGACAGGACCTTGGGGAGGTACATGAGGTACAAAGAAGAAAGGATTTGAGATGGAGGCACCCACAAAACCTCTGTGGACTGTCTGCCTCATGTTCTCCCCAGAAACTACCAGAGCTCCTTGAGCTACAAAGGCAACAATTAATAAATGTTGAATGAATAAATCAATTAAAAGACAATAAATGAGATGAATGTTCAACGGACTATAAAATACCATATAACCCAAAACCTTGGTGCACCTGGGTGGCTCAGTTGGTTGAGTGTCCGACTTCGGCTCAGGTCATGATCTCATGGTTTGTCGGTTCAAGTCCCGCATTGGGCTCTGTGCTGACAGCTCAGAGCCTGGAGCCTGCTTCAGATTCTATCTCTCTTTCTCCTTCAAAAATGAGCATTAAAAAATTTTTATGTAACCTAAGAGCCCAATAAAAGATCCTCATTCAGACAGGTACTTTTTTTAAACTTTTTAAAATGTTTATTTATGTTTGAGATAGAGGCAGTGGCAGAGGGAGAGGGGGAGAGAGGATACCAGGCAGGCTCTGTGCTGACAGCAGAGAGCGTGATGTGGGGCTTGAACTTCTGCTTATTTGTGAGAGAGAGAGACAGCATGAGCAGAGGAGGGGCAGAGAGAGAGGAAGACACAGAATCTAAAGCTGTGCTCTCAGCACAGAGCCTGATGCGGGGCTTGAACCTACAAACTATGAGATCATGACCTGAGCCAAAGTCAGACGCTTAAGTGACTGAGCCACCCAGGCACCCCTATCTGTGATCTATTTTGAGTTACCTCACACCTGGCAAATGGTGTGAGGTAAAGGTTCCTTTTTTAGATGAAATATATATGTTTCAACCATATATATACATATATATTTGAAGAGATGATTGTTTCCTCACCGATTACCTTGAAGCCTTTATCAAATTGATTGGCAACATATTTCTACACTTTCAGATCTGTTCCATTGATTTATATGTCCATATTTATGCCACTACCACAGTGTCTTTATTACTCTGGGCTTATATACCATAAAATCAGTAGTGTAAGTGTTATCACCTTGTTGTTTTTCAAAATTGCTCTTTCTATTCTGAGTCCCTTGCATTTCCTATAAATGTTAAATCAGTTTGAAGCCTCTATGGGTCAGCCAAGAGTTGCGGGAAGTTTATACATAGATGTGGAAACTTCTGGTCTGCCACACTGGACTTGAGCTCTGTCCTCTACCACCGCGGGCCCGTAGGGCTCAGGCTCTCTGTCACCTGAAGTACATACGGGTTGAGTCACGCAAGTCTTCCACTTCCTGGTCCCATCTCCCAAGGGGAGCCACCATGCCTTTGGATGCCCACCACATCCAAAGTGCAGGGGTCAGAAAGGGGGTTTAGGCAGAGGTTATATGTGTTTTGGGTCTCACCCCAGTGTGGAGCTCTCACATCCAGGATTTTCCCCTAAATTTCAATCTGCGAACCCAAGGCTGCACAGTGACCCCTGCAGCCAGTGGGTGGGAGTCTCTGTCCCCAAAGCTGTGCTGATAGGACAGCAGCTTCCGTCAAGAGAGCCAAGGTCACATTTTACCTGGTTCAGGTGAAACTTTCAAGGGTAAACATGTCTCCACCTTGTTTTTGGTCAAGTTCCAGCGTCTTAAAAAGCATAAAAGTGTGTGCACACACACATATGTGTAATATCTACCTGATAAACACACACGTTTGGTTTTTATTCTATAATCAGTACAGGGGCAGCAGCGGTGGTGATGGGTGGCAGTGGGGGAGGTGGGGGGAAGCTCCTAACTACTTCACTCTAAACCACCTGAAACTGTGTCAGCACAGCGTTAGGTCTGTGGGTCCAGGCATTGCTAATGGTAGCAATTTCACCCATGCATCCTGATAATTTCAGATGAAATATGAATTTGGAGCCATAGGCACGAATAAACACATTCAAGTTTGCACATTTGCCCCAAATCTCAATTACACTTTATAATTAAAGGAGCACTGGGATGATAGGATGAAATAACACAGAAAACAGATTCCAACACCTGGGGAACTGAGGCTCCACACAATGTGAGGCTGGTTCCTGAGAGGCACCAGGGAAACAGTGCACAAGAGATTTGCTCCACTGCTTCTGGTGTCCCTTTACCAGGCCCCCAAACAGATGGGCTCGCTGCCACCCTCCTGAAGCATGTGCTGTCCCAGTCTGCATGGCTCCTGCAGTAACCAGTCTCTTTGGCACATGGCTGCCGTGGTGACCTGTGTCTTAGGCACGTGGCTCCTGCAGTGTGCTTGGGTCATCAATACCCAGAGCCAATAGCTTCCTCTCATCCATACACCCAGGTGGCTTTGCAGGAAGGGTCACTAGTAAAGCAAACACCTCCCCATATACATCGCCCCCTTCACCCCTCAGCTTGCAAGCGACCTCAGAAGTAGGTTACATTCCTGTGAAATGCTTCCCCAGCATTACTGAGAGCAGATTTCTAGAAAGTTCTGCTTTCTAGCACCTTCTTCCACATCAAGGAACCAGAGCCATGCTCTTTCCCATGAGATCTGGATCTTGACCTTAAGGTGAGGTTAGTCATTCCTTGAGTAACTAATGGCTAATTTTCAACAGCCATCAATGGATAGACAATTTTGTGCACCTTGAGTCTCTGAGGCCAGAGGACCAGTCATTAGGTAGGACGCCCTCTGCAGTGGTTTCTGCAAGAGGAAATAGGAAGTTTCTTGAATTTACTCTGACAAATGTGCTCCCAAGTCCCAAAAAGTGGCAGCAATTCTTTGAGACACACCCACTTGCATACTTTTGTTTATTAATCTGTAACAGGAAAACGCGAGCCAAATTTCATTTGTATTTAAGGACAGTGACTCTGTCACTGTGGTTAATTAACAAGTACAGATCTGGACATTCAACAGTTCCCTAGATGTTGTTGATTGCTTATTATGATACAGATACGCTCAATCATTTGTGATCTTCTAAGAATGCCCCTGTATCACTGTACAAAACAATACAAATGCGAAGGTTTTCTGGGCTCTGGTAACTGAACTCGATCTCCTTTCTATCTCCCTCTGGACACATAAAAAGAAGTTAGTAGCTCAAGTTCCCCTGTCCTGTGTTATCATTCTCCCAGGAATCAGAAGTGAACAGTTAACTCATCGTGTTTTCTCACAGAAGTTAATGTGCCCTCTCTCCACCATCAGAGATCATGAAATAGACTCCTTAACATGGAGGAAGACATGTACCCTCCTGTCAAGTTTTCCCGAAGTTCATGCCACTGGAGGGCAGTTTAACGTGAAAAAAGAGTCAAGTGGTTAAGTAATCTGCCACAACTGGGTAAAATAAAAGTAACCAGGTGTCTGGACTACAGGACTTCTCCAGCCTTTCTTTTCTTTTAATGTTTATTTTGAGAGAAAAAGAGACAGACAGACAGTGGGGGAGAGGCAGAGAGAGGACACACAGAACCTGAAGCAGGCTCCACGCTCCATGCTGTCAGCACAGACCCCAATGTGGGGATCAAACCCATGAACCATGAGATCACAACTTGAGCTGATATCAGGAGGTGGATGCTTAACAGACTGAGCTGCTCAGGTGCCCCACCCAGCCTTTCGTTAAGGAGCTCAGGCATGTGGGGACTCACAGAGGGCAAGAGTGAACAGAGCATTGCCCAAGCTTGTTTGCTCTGCACACCCAATTTTTATAGAATGCATGTCAAAAATTAGTGTTTCTGTCCAAGTTACTCTTTATATATAAGCAATCTGAGTGTCAAGGAAGTGACCCATTTGGTGTTGCATACGTGCTTGTCACAGAATTCTAGGACTAGAATCTGAATCTGGGTCTTGAAGCGTAAATGCTTTCACATCAATACCCATTCTTCGGTGCATCTTCCACTTTGTGAATAATCCCAAACTTAATCTCTCAGATCTTAACATTTTATATAATATTATGATAGAAAATATTTCTATATTTTCATCATGCCAATTTTTTCAGATTTCTAGTGAACAAAAACAACAAAAGGCTAACACTTTTATCTTTAATGATGAAAAGTGTTCCCTTTTTATTTCTAGTTCCTTCCCTCTGTCTCATGTATTTCTCTCTTCCTACCACATTCCCTATGCTACCACGGCAGTATTTTCTATGCCATATATATTCCTTCACATTACCTAATGCCCAATATTAATCCTGGTTTATAATTTATGCCACAGTTTCCATCTATGTGCATAGATCAGTTTGGCCATTAGGATAATGATGATATCCTGTGGTCACCATGTTCCAATAGCCAGGAAAAATCTATTTAGAAGGTCTCAGTTCCTTGCACAGGGTTGTGCTTCTAATTAGTTTTGAGTTCAATAAAGGAGGACTGGAGGATTTCACATTCATACCCTTAACCACTAAGTGGTCAGCTTAGCTTTTAACTCTCATTGCAAGAGAGTTTTAGCTCCCATTAAATACCAAGTGGTTGGTCAGACTGGGATGACACTGATATTGTCACAAAGTAAGTAGAAACAATAATTACTGGGTTCATGGTTGGCATGGTCTTCAACGGAGTTTACTCTTTTTCAATCTGCCTTCTCTTTTATACTGATTTCTAAAAAGCACCATTTTATCCCATCTCTCATAAATTTCACACAAATATAATGATTCTCTAGGATCCTGATAAACTTTTGTGTGCATTGTGAACGAGCAAATGAAGCTAAATATTCAACTATCTAATCAGCAAATATGAGAATTTTCACTTTTATTTAATAGTCTGCCAGCTGGAAAGAAAAAGAAAGGCAAATGAACACATATACAATACCTTATTCTTGCAAAGCAACATTGCTCCTGGATTATAAGAATAAGGCAGAATTCAATATCATCATTGGGCTTTTGTGAAATGATAAGTATTATTTCTATCAACTTACAAGTGGCCTCTGCATTTAGAATGTCCTGTAACTTAGTCTTACAACTTAGGACACTTAAAACATTCATGCAGCTTATTTTCAAAATTGAAAAGTTACCAAGAAAAAGAAATACCTCCCAGGAATAAAGAGGAAACAGGTTAGATTTCTTTAACTGTGATGGGAATTGAAAATTAGAAAACAAAAAAGTACCTTTAATGGCAAAAGATTATTCTCTTTTCATTCTTTTCAAGAGACATAACTTATTTGATATATGAATTTATTTAATAAAATATTTTTTAATTGTAAGAAGAATTATCGTAATGAATCATGTTAGCTTACATACTTTAATCTGGTAAAATTACAAGAGATGATATCCTTTTAATTTAAATATTTTGTTGTAAAGTAAGGAGGAAGGGATAAAGGGAGGAAGAAAGAATATGAAATAAATGGAAAAGAATCCAGCATTCTTCTCATAGAACACTGAAGAGTTTCTTTCAAAAGAAAAAAAATTACTGGAACAAGATTTAGTTTTGGTTTTGTTTTTAACTCAAGATCTGAACTATAAACAATAGCTCATTATTCTAAGGAAACATGGAAAAGCGGGAGATGGAATAAGCCAGATTCCTGAAAATAGTTTGGGTTTTTACTTACTGTATTAGAGTTGAAGAAGACAAAACCAAAATTTTATCAAGATGTAGATGTAAAACGAGAATGACGCAGATGTCAATAATCTATGTTTAGAAAGAACAGTGGGCTATAGACCCAACTCTGTAGTAAGAAACCACTGACTGGGAAGCCCTCTTACGTAATCAAGTCTCAGTTCCGCAGGAAGAAAACAGAACATGGTGGTGGGGGACAATGTAAGTCCTAACTCTCTGAATAGCTCTGAAAAGAGAAAGCAAGGAACATTTCTGGAAATTTCACATTATTATCTCATTCCTCCCAGATCTTCAGTCACAGCATTATTTCTTAAAATTATTTCAATGTTAATTTATATTTTAGAGAGATAGAGCATGAGCACGGGAGGGGCAGAGAGAGGGAGACACAGAATCTGAAACAGGCTCCAGGTTCCCCGGTGTCAGCACAGAGCCCGACAGGGGCTTGAACTCACAAACTGTCAGATCATGACCTGAGTCAAAGTCGGACGCTCACCCTAGTAAGCCACCCAAATGATCCCAGTCATAAAATTATTTTTTTGCTCTAGCATGAAATCCTCTGTCCCTTGTTCCTGCTGGGAAAACTTGCTAACTCAAAAGACTAAAATCTATACAAATATCTACTAATTGATTAATTTATGCATGCACCTGTTACTGTTGAGAGTCATGGAAGATGTAAAAGCAGAGTGAACAGCAAATTCTGCTCTCAATGTTCTGACATAACTCTCAGAAAAACAAAGAAATTCAAATAGAAATGGCCATGAATGAAGGATACTATACACAACCAAGTTGCAGGATCACTGCTGGACACAAACGTGGAATCTGGATGAGCACACGCACTGCGGCATGAGGTCATTCCCAGCGTGGTAACCAGCACGTGCTCCCCCTGCCTCTACAGAGTCTTTCTGCTTCATCCCCAGTGCCGTTGGAACCAGCTCGGAGGTCGCCTGCTACAAAATTATACTGTCACACTGCTGACCCGGACCACTGACTTGTACGCATACCCCTTCCTACTGGAATCAAGCAAGTATGCTGCGTGGGTGGGCTCTGGCCGATAAGTGGGCGCAAGAAGCGGGCTCCCGAAGGATATGCGGGAAAACGTGAAAGCACCGGCGTGTGAATTGACAATCCACCCGCACTTTGTTTTGTGTGACCCCCACTGCTGCTTGACTTTAAAAGGATATCAGTAAGAATGATGAACGGCGGGAAAGGGGTCATCAAATCGTGATTCTCTCCAAACTAATTAATTGCAAACTCTGAGATTCTCTCAAAGGGAATACGGATTGTTTTGTGCGGACTTTGTCCTTACTGCTGTGGAGCCACTTTGTTCTAGGACCCGCGAAAACGTTGGAAAGGTGTGTTCTCAGATTTCTGAACTAATAAAGTATGTTCCTAGAAATGGGTACAGGGAAAAAAAGGAGTAGTGATCACACGGTTTGTCCCCAAAGCTTTGAAATCTAGTTAAAGAGAATTGTTTTTAAAGAAATGAATGCAAGTTAATAAGAAATCTGACTAACGGCAGAGGTACCAGCGAGATAGTGATGTTCCCACAAAGAACATGAAGCTGAAATGCCCAGAGAACAGAAATAAATACGTGTGGGTAAATAAAGGGACCGTGAATACATGTGTAATGGGAAAACATGCGACGGCTCAACCCAACTACCAAGGCGTCCCAGGCCTTATCCAAGCACCATGAGTGCTGCGTGCTCTTAATAATCCGGAGCCACATCATCTGCACTGCATTCTACCTACAGAAAGGTTGCGTGAGTGTGCAGAAAGCACCGAACCTTGAAGTCCAAGCAAAGAGCAGGGCCATGTGGTACGGTTTACCTGGTACCTCCAGAGCCAGAGACACTACATGTGATGGACCCGTACGCAGCCACTGGAAACAAAAACTGTTTGCCAAAGAACAAAGAACTGAGAGTCACCATCTTCTAAGCGAAAAGGGCTCCATGATACTTCACCTTAGTCTGCTTTCATTCCCTAGTCTGTAAAGTTGACAATAAGGAAAGGTCTAACCAAAGTAGGGAATCTGAACATGGCAGGTCGTGGAAAAGAATATTCTTTATTGTTGATTAATATACTGACCTTCTTGCTTATTCATCGTGATCTTGCAATATTACTTAATGTGACTTGGCCTCTCTTACTCCAGTCAACACAGAAGGCCCTAACAAAGACCGAATGCTGGACAATAGATAAATTATACTATATTACTAGTATGCAATGAGATCACTTAGTTTTCTGTCATTCAACCATCCTCTGTAAATAAACCACACTCATTATCATCAACTGAAATGCTCTGTTGAAATTTAATACGTATATATAAAATAAGCACAAATCATAAATATACAGATTGATAAAATTCTACAAATTGAATCCACCCACGTAACCATAAACCAGAAAGAGAAAACTATGATCACTTCAAAGTCCCCTCAACACCAAATCCCATTTCAGGCTAAACTCCCAAAGGGTAACCAGAATTTTGACTTTACTACCATTGCTTAATTTTGTCTGTTTTTTAACTTTATAAAAATAGAATCATGAAGTATATGCTCTTTTATGTCCAGATTATTCTCGATTATCTCACTCAAAATTATATTACTCTAGGGGCACCTGGGTGGTTCAGTTGGATAAGCATCAGACTTCAGCTCAGATCATGATCTCGCAGTTCATGAGTTTGAGCCCTGCGCTGGGCTCTGTGCTGACAGCCCGGAACCTGGAGCCTGCTTTGGATTCTGTGTCTCCCTCCTTCCCTCCCTCTCTCTCTCTCACTCTCTCTCTTTCTCTCTCTCAAAGTAAGTAAAACATTAAAAAATTTTAAAAGTTATATTACTCTAGTCTTCCATATTGTCATAGACAGGCTTGTCTATTAAAATTATTCAAGCCATATATTTAAGACAGCATTGCATGGGTATACTACAGTTTATTCTTGTGTTGATAGACATTTGTGACTTGTGTTGTTTTCAATTTTCATATATCACGAACAGTGCTTTCATGAATATTCTTGTAATGGCTTTCCTGGAGTGTGTATATATATTTCCATTAGTGGAGTTTCTGAGTCATTGGGTGTGCCTACAGGCAAACACTTCTCCAAAATGATTGTACAAATTTACACTCTCACCAGGAGTGTGTAATAGCTCTCATCCTTGCCAACTTAACTGTTCTCCTTTAACTTTCAACAAGATCTTTTTTGTGTTTTTCTAGAACACTGATTTCTTTAAATATTTTTTATTAAAAGGCACTTAGTGTACTGACTACCTTGTAGCATTAGTTTTTAAATTGGTATTTAGTACAGGAACTTTCCTGACATAATGCAATGTGCACACTAAAGGGTAAATATATCTATTGAAATAATCACTGGGAAATGAAAAGTTACAATAATCATTTTCTAGCAATTTCAGCTATAATGTAAAATGGGAAATCTAGAAACCTCATTCTTTTCCTTAAAGTGAAGGAAAGAAATCGTACTAGACTATGAAAGACAAAATCATCTTATCATATGTTTTTAATGCCTTTGGTTATAAATTATAAAGTTTCTTTTTAAAATTTTTTTCTTTTAGTGTTTTATTTATTTTAGAGACAGAGAGACAGAGATGGAACATAAGCTGGGGAGGGGCAGAAAGAGATGGACACAGAATCCAAAGCAGGCTCCAGGCTCTGAGGTGTCAGCACAGAGCCTGACGTGGGGCTCGAACCCATGAACCATGAGATCATGACCTGAGCTGAAGTTGGACATTTAACCAACTGGGCCACCCAGGCACCCCAGAAAAATATAAAGTTTCTATCTAATAAAAATGTATTTACCGTTAATAGACTAAAAGTTGGCCTTCATTTTAGAAGACAGCTGTTGAAATGAGACTCTCTTGAACCTGGAGATAAATGCTGGAGAGAAGTATGGACAATACAGGAAGGGCAAAATATTTATCTTTACCCCATGTTTCTAAGACTCAAGAATGCATGTCAAATCAAACTCAGCTTATACGGCCATATTGCTATAAGTCTTAAGACAAAAGAAAAACCTGCAATTTCTGGAAGAAATCTAAAACAACTATGATCTTATTATATATGCAACTATTTGCATGTTTGAGGGTTTTTTTTGGCAAAACCCGAGTCATTACTAATAATAGATATTCCTTGAAGCCAATCCTGCCAAAGAGCACTAGGTTCCAGATAAAGACAGGATCTGAGAATAAAGCTTCTGCCTCACTAGAGACAGAGCAGCCAGTAAACATGAAGAAAAAGTTTAACAGTACTGATTTAATAGCTTTTTTTTTTTTTTGCTTTTCCTCTGTTTTCTTGTAAACTAGCCAAAGGCATTTAACCTCTTCTTCAATGCCACTGAGTTTGCATGAATGCATGCTGAAGGCCAAATTACAGAGGACAGCTAATGCATTGCCGTGTTAACCTTAAAAGGACATATGAAGAAACATCTTGCCCACAGCAGAAACAACCATCAGTTTCACTGCCTCTTCAGTTGCTCTCGTGGGTTTTAAGCAGAAAAACAAAACAATATCTTTAATTTTGTAAAGACTGCACTGCCTATCACGTTATGCATAGAGCCCTTGGAGAGGCTGGGTGGGAGCAAACATCCCCTCTCCGAGGCTGCTGCTATTAACACAGAGAGATGACAGTTTCTGACCAGGGGGGCAGTGGAGGCACTGAGTGAGTGTGGTCAGATGCTGAGTTCAGGACGATGAGAGAACAAAGAGAAATCTCTGCAGATTGGATGTGAAGTGTGATCAGAGGGTCCAAGGATGGCCCCACACTCTCTCTGACCAGTTGGAACATGAGAACTGCTACTAATTAAGGGGCCATGCTGAGCTGGAGGAATGAACTTTTAGTGAGGGCTTCTGAGACTTACAATGACCTTTACTCATCTATGGTGAGGATTTCTAGAAGACTATGTACAGACACAGCATTGAAAAGCCATTAGTAATTAAATTATGAGACAGGATAAAGTTCCCAGGAGACTAAAGGTGGAAGGTGGGCGGAGAAGAGGAGAGACCCAAGGACTGAGACCATCACACCACTGGGATGGTGGTGAGATGAGGGGTCCCCGAGGGAAATAACACTGAGATGGAGCCACCAGAAAAGTACAGAGAGAAAACAGAAAGTGCAGTGAACCAGAAGTATGATGACACAGGTCTTCAGGGAGGAAAGAGGAATAATCGGTGTCAGATCCGGCAAAGACATCAAGAGGATGCTGAGGACCGACTATGGCTATAGTGAGCAGCCTCACTGGGGTTTCCCTCGTGTTGAAACTCAACTAGAGCAAGTTTAAGAAACACTGAGACAACAAAAGGAATTGGACACAGTGAGTAAAGTCAACTCTTTCGAGGAATTCTTTTGTAGAGAGAGGCAGAGAAATGGGGCAGTGGCTGGAGTAAGTGGAATCAAGAGTATTTTTATAAGATGGGAAGAAAAACAACAACATGTTCATACATACAGGAAAGAGCGGAGGCAGCTGGAGCCAATCTCCGGGAGTCCAGAAGGGATGGAATGGAATGTATGTACAAGGGGAGGGATTGACCATAGATGAGATCATGGACAGTACTTCCTAAGTAACAAATCATCAGCTCTAGGCAAGGGTGGAGAGAAGCTATGAAGACTTGTGAAAAGAGAAAAAAGCATCTGAGAGTCACCTAATAGAGGGGAAGAGTGAGCCAACCAGGGAAATACAGGAGAGTGGCAGGTGAGCACAGAAAACCCCTGTGAGCTTAGTGATTACAATGAGAGAATGAGACTTTCTGTGCTTTTCTTTGATCATGCCCGGGGTACAGACAAACACAAGAGAGGCAAATATTTGCATTTAACCACTGATGGAGTTTCACTGTGATGGTAGAGGCTCATTCTTTTTCTATTTCATTTATCTATTTATCCCCTCAGCACACACTTTAATAGTGCCTCCAAATAGAAGACATATTTTCAAGGTGAAGCACACTGCATGGTTAATAAGTTGCAAGAGGTCCTTGCCGGGGTACTTAGTCATACTTTGTGGCCATACATTGAATCCTAAAGCATCCTGAGAGTTCTCCTTTTATTCTCAATGTTTTAAATACTTATGTTTAAATACTTATGTTTTGGTTTCTCAACTTGGTCTTATTTGTTTCTAAGCTCCTTCCTCTTCCCCACCAAAAAAGTACATAAACTAACATACAGGAATATTCTTGAATAATCTTTCCTTTCTTGATGCCTTTAATATAAGCTAAAACACATGATGGGCACCTTATGAAGTTAATAAAATTTTGGTTCCATGAGAATAAAATTATTAACCCCAATGAAACGGATTGGTTTTCATGTATTCGTATGGACTACCAGATTGTTTTGGTCTCCCTTCTCTCAATGGCAGTGGCCTACCAGGAGGCAGGGTTATTTACCTCGTCATCAGGGATATCATGGGGAACATTTACTAAGATATGTAAAGACCCTGGGCATTATTGGGTGTTATCACTTCCATTGCTAAGAGCACTTCTGATTTAGAACTCTTTCTTTCCTACCCAGGATGTATTAAAAATCAAAGTGCTCTGTATCCTTGATTCTTGAGATCATTTTTCAGTTTTATTTTGAATGTCAAGTCATAAAAATACAGAAACCAAGTCTCTTTGTAACCCTAGGCTTTGCTTAGAAGTGTCAAATCTACTTTAAATGGTTGAACTTTAAAAGGTTTATAAATTATACTCCATGTATGAATAAATAACATTCCATGAAAAATAAAGGCTTGAATCCAAATAGAAGCCAAGAATGTACATTTACAAAAAGATATGCTGTCTTCACAATTTCTTCATAATTCTTCTGCCTTTGTTTTCTGGACTTAAAAATAACAGAAACAGAATGAAATCTGACTCCAGACTCTCCGAGGGTGGAAACCAGGACCCAGAGAAGGTATTTATCTTGGCAGTCTCCATCTGCAATGAAAACCTAGCCTCTAAATCTACAGAATCACTGAGTCTGAGAACTGGGGTAGGCCACTCCATCTTTCACATAAAATAACTGTGAGGCTCATGGCTGCCTTGACCGCCATTTTGCACACATACTTAGCTCTGTTCTGCCACTGCTACAACTGCTGCGCTGAGAACCAGTCACAGTTATCTTCAGAGAGCCTGTCAAATGGACCAACACTGGTGAAATGTAAACTCTTCACTCAATGCTCAGCTGCAGTCTGACCACCTTGGCTTTCGCAGACAGGCACATCACAGTGTGGACTCGCACTGATCACATGTCCCGGCAGTGGGGTCGCTCCACTCCTCCCTTTGGGTATTGATATAAAATGCATGTGAGCCTTTGTATTTGTCCTTACTGCATTTCTTTGGATTAAGGACAATGGTTTTCCAGTCTGTAAATATATTATTAAATTTTAATTTGTTCTTTATCTAATTTATCTTAGCTTGGTTGCTTTCACACCCCCCCGAAAAAAAAAATGCTGTCCAACTTACTCTCCATCTATCTATCTACCTACTTACCTACCTAACCTATCTACCTACCTACCTACCTACCTACCTACCTACCTACCTACCTACCTTCCTCTATTGTTAGAAGCAGCAAACAGTGAGACAAAAGCTTCCTGTGACCTCATGGGGCTTCCTATTTAATGGATTTTGACTTCCTCATCCAAGTACTAATTAAAAAATTCCCAAATGAGGTATACTCATAAAATAGCCCTTGGGCCAGCATTTCTGGGAAATAATCTCTGTCCTCTGAAGCTAAAAAAAAGTGCCTTTTATGGCTTTCTACCTCCAGACATGCTCAGAATTCAGATCACAGTCTGACATCAGCCCATGTCACTGGACCGCCTGTGACAGGTTTTCTCTCACCCGCCTCCAGCCTCCCCCCCAAGACTGGTGAGTCCCCCTGAGCACAAGAACCGTGTCTTTTCTATCTCAGCACCCTGACACCAGGCACCATGTGTGGCTTGTGCTAACTGTTGAATCAGTTCTTTGAGGGGCTTGTCGAGATGAACAAAAATAAAGTACAGAGAACGGTAACCCTATATTCATTTACTCAGCAATAAATTATGGGCTTCTCCAGCTTCTTCCTGAACCAACACTGTTGGATTAGTAAATCTGACAATAAATTCATTAATATGTCTTTTTCTCTTCATCACAGCTACAAACATTTTATGGGAAATATTGATTCTTTCCATAATCTTCATTTTCTCTGCAGTCTCTTGGTCAGTCTAGTCTGGAGGCTCTTGCTTACGATTCATCCCCACCTCCACCTGCCCTTCATCTTCCTCACCCTGCCTACTAGTACATCACTCCTGTGTCTTGTAGGGAGAAGGCCTGACTCTCCTTAGACAAGACTGGCAGCTCCCAGCAGGCCTTTAAGTAAGAAATCTGATGTCCCTGTCAGGATACATTGTTTTGTAAATGTCTCTCAACTTGATTTCAGGCCTACAGTCTCAGCTTTATGAAGGCAATCTCCATGTTAACCCCCTTGGTGTCTCTGTCCCCAGTGCCCAAAATATGATGATGCTGGTCACAGAGTACGCAGTGCCTGAAAATAATTCTCCAAATGAATTAGTGCTTTATACTATTTAACAAGGCATCACAGATACATTTTCTCAATAGCTGGTGGCTCCAGCTTAGAAAAAGAAAATTCTCAATGTTAAACTTGATATGAAAATCTTAGGCTCATGAAAGATTATATGTAGTTAAAATTATAAATATCTTATTTGTAGGTAAATTTATAGAGAATGTAGTATCTATATTCTAACTTGTACCCATCTTTTTCCAATTTTATTTCAATATTTCCCCATGTGAACCCATTGCCAAGGAAACAATGCAAGCCCTTCTCTGATTCTGTGGCATTTATTTTGCCATGCTCATTTTCCTTAGGTTCCTAAATAAATAATGTGTATTATCATTTCTTTGTTACTAATCATTATTGTTTAGCTCTTGTAGTAGTAAATTTGTCTCTGATTATGTCAGACCTATCAACCTCATTAAAAGCTCCTTGAGGGCAGAGTTCATGTTTGTTTGTATGTGTATTTGTTTTTAATCTTCATATTTGACAGAATTTAGCCCACTGCTCAATGATTAGTTAACTAATTACCAAATTAAAGCTGAAACATCTATCCAACTGATATGTAGATGACACTAAGTTTTTCACTAAATACATGTTAAGTTTACTCCAGATACTCCCTTGTTTCTAAGCTTTGCCCATATCCTAGATTTTGCTGAATTCATCTTAAATAAATGATCACTATTTCAAAAGCATTACATCGAGCTGCTGTACCTCAAACAGCCAATGAATACCAGCCAAACAATTTGATAAAATCCCTCAGTTCTTCCTGCCATTACTGTGACATTTGATACCATCCACTGAGATGGATCGTATTAACACAAGGGAAATTGATTTCTGGCAGCAGCTCTGTCTCCGGGACATGACTGGATCAGTTCTCTGTAGGCTGGTTCTAGTTTCTACATCCTTGAAATATATTAACATTTCTCTTTTGAGATAATATGAGGCAAACAGGCATGCAAAATAATTAGATGGGGCATAAAATATGCTATAAATATACAAAGACATGCTTTTATAAGTTGAACAATATACTAGTCATGCACACGAACCTAGAAAACATTAAAAACTAGAAATATTAGGGCATCCTTTGTGCAGTTTAAAAATGGGGTTCTGCAAAGCAATCTACATATTCAATGCAATCCCAGTCCAAATTGCATTGGCATTCTTCTCAAAGCTAGAACAATCCTAAAATTTGTATGGAACCACAAAAGACCCCGAATAGCCAAAGTACTTTTGAAGAAAAAAAAACAAAACAGGAGGCATCACCATCCCAGACTTTAGCCTTTGTTACAAAGCTGTAATCATTAAGACAGTATGGTATTGGCACAAAAACAGACACATAGACCCATTGAATACAATAGAGAACTCAGAATTGGACCCACAAATGTATGGCCAAATAATCTTTGACAAAGTGGGAAAGAGTATCCAATGGAAAAAAGACAGCTTCTTTAACAGATGGTGCTGGGAGAACTGGACAGCAACATGCAGAAGAACGAAACTAGACCACTTTCTTACACCATACACAACGTACTCCAAACAGATAAAGGACCTGAATGTGAGACAGGAAACTATCAAAATCCTAGAGGAGAAAGCAGGAAACAACCTCCTTGACCTCAACCACAGCAATTTCTTAATGGACACATTCCCAAAGGCAAGGGAATCAAGAGCAAACATGAACTATTGGGACCTCATCAAGATTAAAAGCTTCTGTACTATGAACTATAGAAATGATCCCTGAAAGTATAGTCTTCTAAAAGCTTCTGCACTACAAAGGAAACAATCAACAAAACTAATAACAACTGATGGGATGGGAAAAGATAGTTGCAAATGACATATCAGATAAAGGGCTAGTATCCAAAATCTATAAGGAACTCACACAACTCCATACCCAAAAAACAAATAATGCAGTGAAGAAATGGGCAGAAGACATGAACAGACACTTCTCCAATGAAGATATCCACATGGCCAACATTCACATGAAATGATGCTCCATGTCACTCATCATCAGGGAAATACAAAACCACACTGAGCTACCACCTCATGCTCGTCAGAGTGGCTAAAATGAACAAATCAAAGGACTCTAGATGCTGATGAGGATGTGGAGAAATGGGCACCCTCTTATACTGTTAGTGGGAATGTAAATGGGTGCAGCCCCTCTGGAAAACAGTATGGAGGTTCCTCAAAAAATTAACAATTGAACTCCTGTAAGGCTCAGCAGTATCACTGCTAGGAATTTACCCAAGGGATACAAGAGTGCTGATGCATAGGAGTACATGTACCCCAATGTTCATAGCAGCGCTCTAAACAATAGTCCAATCATGGAAAGAGCCTAAATGTGTGTCAACTGATGAATGGATCAAGAAGATTTATTTTTATATACAATGGAACACTACATGGCAATGAGAAAGAATGAAATCTGGCCATTTGTAGCAACATGGATGGACCTTGAGGATGTTATGCTGNGAAAAAAGAAAAAGATAAATATATAAAAAAACATATATGAAATATATATCTATATATGGACTTAAAAACTATATTCACAGAATCAGGATGTGTAATATGGAAGGTTTACTTCACCAGAATCTTTTTGCTTTCTATATTTCATTCTGCCAGCTCTATTTTATTTAATCCTTATCACACAGCTAAGATAAAAATTAATGTGAGTTTTGTCCTTTTTTCTAAAAATGTGAAACTGCCCAGAGCTGTGCTTAGTTTGTCAATGTATTTACCATACAATTGAACCATGTGTGAGAAGCATCCATAGCCAGAGAAGCCAGAGTCACCCAGACCACTGATCCACAAATCCTGTGAGATAAATATGTGTGTGCTGTTTTAAGCCACTAACCTAAGGAATATTTCATTACCGTAAGAAATTACAAATATAGTCCTGAAATCTATATTTACTTTAAAAAATGTTCCACGTTACTCTGAGCCTAAAGATCCACAGGCCAGTGTTGTAGCAAATGCAGGTGATGTGTATTCTGAGTTCTCTGAAAGAACATTCTTTTCTTGGATCTCCTGAGCCTTCTATAAACACAGTATTCTGGAAGTTACAGTAGGCAACAGTCTACTGTGAGGTCTCTTTTACTCTCTTTGGAGGTTTCCAGTGTTTTGGTATCAACTCTGTAGGATCAACCTGTGGTAACTCCTCCTATTGCCACCCCATGTTCTGATCATTCCTTTTTAATTTTTAAGTATATTTATTTTGAGAGAGAGACTGAGAAAGGGCCTGAGTTAGGGAGGGGCACAGAAGGAGGGAGAGAGTGAAGAGAGAATCCCAAGGCTGATCCTGTCGGTGCAGAGCCCGACGTGGGGCTTGAAGTCAGGGACCATGACATCATGACCTGAGCCAAAACCAAGACTTGGACGCTTAAGCGACTGACCCCCCCCAGGCGCCCCTGCCTTGTTGAGTTTTGATTCACAGTCCCTGATGGGCAGCTGGTCAGAATCTATGCTCCTGTGCATTCAGATAAGCCATTCTTACTCAAGTGTGTCCCTCTGGGATGTTTGCATTCATCTTCACGCAATTCTTTTGTAAGTAAAATGAAGGCTGAAAGAGAGAGACAGAGACAGAGAAGCAGAGAGAAGCAGGGAGACAGAGAGGTGGGAAGGAGAGGGAGTTGGTGTCTATGCCCATTTTAATGAGTATAGCTTCTCAGCTCTGAAGGGTAATAGGAGCCCGTGGAGCAATGCATGAAGAACAAAGCTTCTTTGTTGGGAGAACGACTGTTCCAGAATTTGAAAGAATGGGATGACTTTACAGGAGCCCAGAGAACCCCCTCTGTGTACTCTGATTCCCAGTGGCCACAGCATCACTTCCTGCTGACCCGCATGGTTTACCAGCCTGTGTGGCTCACCTCTACTATTCCAGCATATTCCACACTCCCTCCTGACTTACAGCAATTCTTATGTTATTAGAAATACAGAGGCAACATGGGAATTTGCCTTTTCTTCTAGTAGACTTCTGAGTGACTCGCTGCCAGAAGAAATACACAACTCACTGGCCCCCACCTCTATCCAGCATCACTGAGGATGTGTGCAGAATGAGTTAGTGAACACCGCAGAAACAAGCAGGAGAGGAAAGAAACTGTGTGCCCTTTGTACCCTGAAAAGTCTAGACAGAGGCTACATGAAGCATATTTCTATTTCCTGTACTTCACTAGCCTAACTATCTGATTTCTGGACAAAATCATACATTGCAAATGACAAACCTGTGGAAATCACCTGACTTTGCATTCTAATTTTATACATGCAAAACCGGAAAGCCAGGGAGGTTAAGTGGCTCAGGCACACAGGCCACAAGTCTACATGGAAAAGAAGCAGATCCTAGATGTGGTGACATCCGGCCAGTTAGGTGAGCAAACTTCAGTTTGGACAAGACTGGATTTGAATCACAGCTCTGCTTTGTCCACCATACTGAACACTCTTCAAAGCATTTCTGTCACCTGTAGACAGGTTGATGTCACCCTGCACGTCTAGAAATGTGTGAATTAAGTGAGGGGACATTTGCAGAGCTCTTAGCAAAGACTGGCACATCGCTGGCACTAACACTATGTACCAACTGTCACCGGCTCCCAATACCACCTTCCTGACTTCCGGGGTACTCCTCTTCCCAGGAAGGCACAAAGTCTCTCCACAGGCTTACATGTTTCATAGGCCCTTTTCTAGCTAATAAATGAAAGAAATCTACATCTCTCTAGTGGGCCTTCCTCAAATTTTTAGCCAATTTTGTAGATTGAATGTCTTATGGCTTCAACCACTGCATCCACAATGCACTTGCCAAACAAAATCCAGCACAGGTCACTAAATCTCGGTTAAGAGGCTCCTGGGGGCTCAGTCGGTTAAGCATCCAACTTTGGCTCAGGTCATGATCTCGCAGTTCGTGAGTTCGAACCCTGCATCAGGCTCTGTGCTGACAGCTCAGAGCCTGGAGCCTGCTTCAGATTCTGTGTCTCCCACTCTCTCTGCCCCTCCCCCATTCATGCTCTCTCTCTTTCAAAAAAAAACAACAACAAATAAATGATAGAATATTTTTAAAAAACTTCTAAATCTCAGTTTATTGGAAATTCCAATTTAAGTGAATTCTGATTTGCTAAATCTGGGAACTCTACCAAAAAGTCTAAAATGGTAAAGTACAAATTCCAAAGTTCTGTCATTGCTATATAAGCACAGACAACCTCAGTCAAGTATCAATTAAAGACCTATTTGGGTAAAATTTTACAGTAGTGTTGCAGGTATATTTACTCAACATTTCATTATGTGAATAAGTTTAGACACACCAAAACTCAGACTTCAGGCAGTAAGCACATCCTTAAGCTACAAATCTCACTTATCAATATCAGCAACTTTGTTTTGTGAAAGCACACAGTGGTGATTCACAAGTGAATTCTGGCTCACAAAATCATTCTTATACTCTCCCTTCAGCTATAAGGGCAAGTAAGAGGTTTAATACCTCTGGTAAAAATAGGGAAGACATTCCCATGTCCCCTTTTCTTAGAGCATTTAGTTTTAATTGTTGTTTTAATCGTTAAGTTCTTTGTGTCTTTGAAACATAAGCAAATCTCCTTTTCAGTTTATATGGCTCTCATCACCTTTATGACCCAAACATGACTTTATCAAGGGACCCAGTCACCATCTCCTTGAAATGCAGGCATCAGATAGTACTTCTCAGTTTCTAGGGGTAGGGGATGGTAGCCCATCTTTCTTCCATCGGTGCCTTGCTCAAAACAACCTTCTATCATAAAGATACAAGTTCATTTTTCCTTTGGATAAAGGTGACAGATGGTCACCTCAATCACCTGGTGAATTTAGGATAACAAATGTTACTCTGAAGCCTCTTACCTGCTACCCGTTTATCTTGAGAACATGCATGTAGCATGTTGTATCTGCTTGCTTTATAAAAGGCTGAGACATCTTCTGTCTTTGCAATTTTTAGCAGATCACTTGTGCTATACCTCACATTCAGGCTTAGGGCTTATTCAATAATAAAATTGTTTTCTTTCTTTTCTACCTTCCTGGGGGAGGTTTTCTGAGTTGAGAGGACATTGTGTGTTAATTTCTATTTTGCCACATTATTCAAATTCAAGTCATGGTGAACCTGAACAGGTTGCTTTGGTTTATTATATTCTTTTTGTTACAAAAGTTAAAGGGAAGAAAGATGGCATTTGAAACTCATTTTTACATGAATAAATAAGAGTTTTTTTAAAAACTAATGCTACTTTTCCATGTAGACGAGTCCCCTACACTATAGCATTGATATTCTGCCCCTTTACTCTCAATCTTTGTTTTGGAAATCTTAACCTTGCAAAAAAAAAAAAAAGGTAAGATAGATATAAAGTACAGTTTCCTCAGACGATCCAATGAAAAAAAGACAGTCTCTTTAACAGATGGTGCTGGGAGAACTGGGCAGCAACATGCAGAAGAATGAAACTAGACTACTTTCTTACACCATAGACAAAAATAAACTCAAAATAGATGAAGGACCTGAATGTGAGACAGGAAACCATCAAAACCCTAGAGGAGAAAGTAGGAAACAATCTCCTTGACCTCAGCCACAGCAATTTCCTGCTTGACACATCTCCAAAGGCAAGGGAATCAGGAGCAAACATGAACTATTAGGACCTCATCAAGATTAAAAGCTTCTGCACTACAAAAGGAAACAATCAACAAAACTAATAGACAACTGATGGAATGGGAAAAGATAGTTGCAAATGACATATCAGATAAAGGGCTAGTATCCAAAATCTCTAAGCAACTCACCAAACTCCACACCTGAAAAACAAATAATCCAGTGAAGAAATGGGCAGCATATACAAACAGACACTTCTCCAAAGAGGACATCCAGATGGCCAACAGATACATGAAACAATGCTCCGCGTCACTCCTCATCAGGGAAATACAAATCAAAACCATACAGAGATACCATCTCACGCTGGTCAGAGTGGCTAAAATGAACAAATCAGGAGACAATAAATGCTGGCAAGGATGTGGATAAACAGGCAGCCTCTTACACTGTTGGTGGAAATGTAAACTGGTGCAGCCCCTCTGGAAAACAGTATGAGGTTCCTCAAAAAATTAACAATAGAACTCCCCTATGACAAGCAGTAGCACTGCTAGGAATTTACCCAAGGGATACAGGAGTGCTGATGTATAGGGGCACATGTTCATAGCAATGTTCATAGCAGCCCTTTTGACAATAGCCAAATCATGGAAAGAGCCTAAATGTCCATCAGCTGACAAATGGATCAAGAAGATGTGGTTCATCTATACAATGGAATACTACATGGCAATGAGAAAGAATGAAATCTGGCCATTTGTAGCAACGTGGATGGAACTCGGGGGTGTTATGCTGAGTGAAATAAGTCAGGCAGAGAAGGAAAGATACCATATGTTTTCACTCATATGTGCAACAGGAGAAACTTAACAGGGGATCATGGGGGAGGGGAAGGGGGAAAATAGTTAAGGAGAGGGCAAACTATAAGAGACTCTTAAATACTGAGAACAAACTGAGGGTTGATGGGGGTGGGCGAGAGGGGAAAAGGGGTGACGGGCATGGAGGAGGGCATTTGTTGGGATGAGCACTGGGTGTTGTATCAAAACCAACTAGACAATAAACTATGTTAAAAATACAGGTTAACAGTGTTTAATCTAAAAAATCTAGTTTGAAAGAAAAAAAAGATAGTTTCCTCAAAAAGAAACTCTTGTTTCTATAATGATAAAGGCATAAATGGTTTTCACATTCACGTATACATATCTAATGGTAACTAAAATCAGACCAAAAACTTTTCTCTTTTTTTGAACTAGAGTCAGGAAATGAAGTAATTACCTACAATGAGGAAAATTTAAAAAACACAACACACTTTACTTTCTGGATATTTAGAAATAAAATTGTTTTTATTTACCAAAGTTCTTCATTTTAATTTTTTACTTTTCATCCTACTTCACATGTAAAGCAGGCACAACCTTGTTGAGAGGCTATATAAATAATAACTACTGATATTCTTAAAGGCTGTTTCAACAATCATCCTTTATTAGAAAAAAACATACAGTAATTTCAACAAATTTCATTCTGAATCTTTCAGCCAAATTTTTGTTCCCATTTAAAGGGAAGAGTAAAATTGTATGTTTGTGGAACTTTCTACCATAAACTGGTAGATTTTTGGAAAATTATTCATATTATCACAAGGACTGTAATAATAACATACTTTAATATGTTGATTTGGGTCTCTTTCTATCTTGAATGAGAAGGGAAAAAGCAAACTTGCTTCATCATTTNTTTCTTCATTAGCTTATACTTAATTGGTCTTCCACATTAAACATTATCACCTAAAATGCAAACCAGCAATTGGTAGAATTGTGAAGCTAAAGACAGTGCAAAATCCTTCCCCTACCATAGCATCATAACAGCTAAAAATTCTGGTTTATAAATATTAACTTTTCTTATAAGTAAAGGGTATCAAAGTACTTATATATGATATATACATAATCATATATCTGATATATATCTCAAACTAAATATATATATTTCTTCTCCTAGAAATAAATGCTATGTGACTTTGCTCATTAACCTTCCATTTTATAAAAGGGTGAAATCAATAATCTATTTATTCAGCCAACTGAAAGCAATTTCAAACAATTTCATGTGAGATTGAATTTTTATAGCTTTTTTTCATCCTACAAAGTACTAACATAAAATAATATCTTCTCAATTGCTAGACAAATACAAAATGTCAAATCTTGGCAGCCTTTCAAATACATGAAGTAAAATCTCCTACTTACAGATGAGTAATCATCCTACTAAAAAAAACTTCTTTCTTCAAAATCAGGAAGCAGTTTTTGGGCCAGCGGGTTAGTGGCATGCTCTAACGTGGGGAATGAATGGTTGTCAGTTTCAACACATTCCACATGCTGACCTGAGAATCGTGACCACTTTAAGTTCTGTTATAAGTCTGTATGTAGGCCACCGACACGGACACAATGACAGAAACTTTTATTTATTTCTGTCACTATGGGCTGTGTCCAAAGATACCAAACAGCTACACAAATGAAAACTGAAATAGTTAAGCCAACTATTAGCCATCCTCAAATAATTTCTTTAGAACAGATTTTTATGAATAGGCCAAATTTCTCCTTTAAAAGATAGGCAATTTTTGTGAATCTTTTTATAGTAAAAATAGTAATGCTAATATTAATCCCAATGTCCATGGTCAACTGGGAAATCCAAAGTATATATGCTCCAGACTGTCCATGCTGTGAAGATATTATCCTAACATAAATGCTAACTGTGAAACTGAGTAATATATTCAATAGGCAATTCAAACAATCAAACATTTGGGGTGCCTGGGTGGCTTAGTCGGTTAAGCGTCCCACTTCGGCTCAGGTCATGATCTCACAGATCGTGGGTTCAAGCCCCGCATCAGGCTCTATGCTGACAGCTCAGAGCCTGGAGCCTGTTTCAGAGTCTGTGTCTCCCTCCCTCTCTGACCCTCCCCTACTCATATTGTCTCTCTCTCTCAGAAATAAATAAAACATTTAAAAAAAACAATCAAACAGTAAAGAGGTCAAGGTTTTAGAATGAGAAGCACCAGGGGAAGCCATCAAAGATGAACACTTTTATATACTTCTAGGTGTCATACAATCTTGAATCTCCTCTACATTTTAAATTAGTGTTCATTGCTTTGCAAGTCAACACAGAAAAATTAAAGAATATGCTTAAAATGTGATTTTGCTATCTAGCTTATGCAAAGTCATTTCTATCTGTTCATTATATAAAATCATATTTTTATTCCTTTCTTCAAAAGCTAACATATGATCCCCGGTTTCTATCAATTGTACCTTTATTTGTGTTAAGGGTGACAATATATACATTTCCTTGTAAACAAAAATATATTTTGCATATTTTGAATAAAAATTGATTTGAAAGTTTAAAACCAATAAACAAGTTATATTAACATGTCTATACAGGTATTGATCAAAATGTTTGCTAGCATTGCATGATTTTTTTCTAAGGGTCCATATTCAGGAAAGCTGTGCTATTTGAAGGAAACTATTCTAGGGTAAACAGTCAAGTGTATTTTATCTTCTACAACTTATCAGTTTATCATGTCATGCTTTATTTCACTTCTCACTTGGATCATGACTTGACTGTACATATTCCTTCCTCCCTGTCTCCAATGACCTTTCATTTTTTTACTTGCTGACAAAAAAAATACTGTTACCAAATTCTCAACATTATCACATCCTTCAATGTACCTGTTGCCCTAAATCGTTTTCCCAATCTTTTGATCAACTATGAAACATTTCTTCTCTCTTGCCAGCTAAGCACTATAAACCCCTTAGAAGCTGATAATTAGCATTCACTGTGAAGCTGAACCAGAGCCGCTATTTCCTACAATCCGGTCTGTCCCTTCATTTCTTCTTACCCTGCATTTGTGAACTTGATCCTCAGACACTTCCTCAGAGAATATGTGGGGAGCCACACATGCTGAGTCCTTATTTACATCTTCACATTCGATTGAGATTTTTATAAATATATAATTTTAGGCTTAAAATTATTTTCCCATAGAAGTCTGAAGAACTTTTCAGCACTAAATTCTGGTATCCTCTGCTGGGAGCTATCTTTTCTTCCTGGATGCTTTCTTTCCCCCAAAGTTTTTCAGAATTATCTGTTGCTCCTTAGAGTTTGAAAAGTTTATCACACTGAGTCTAGAACTGGATTCTAAAAAATCCCTTTTAAATGTACAATTTCATGCCCTTCTTGAAATCTAAGAAATGCCCTGTTATTTATTTGAAGGAGTATCCCTTTCTTTTTTTTTTTTTTTGTTCTCTTTCAGGATCTCCTACTGGTAGAGTCAGACTTCTAGGAAGGAACTCTTGAGTTTCTCTCTTCTCCTCACGACCTTCAACTCTTTGTGTTTTACATTAATATTCTGGAAACTTTCCTGAACGTTAAGTTTCAATCTATGTAACTGTTAAAAAACAAAATTCAACCAAGTGAATTTGAAGATGTGATTGGTTTTATTCAGCAGTTCATGCAGAAAAGGGGCTACATTCCATGTAGTTGGGGGGGGGGGGGAGTTCCAAGGACTTTTATGGAACAGGCAGCGTTTGTAGGAAGGGGAGTGGGTGAACGCTCTTAGAAAAAAAAAATAAAAAAGACTGTTGCAGGCAAGGTCACAAGGTCACTTCCCCCTAGGGGAAGAGCAAGTGGCCTTTCACAGAGATGACCTCCCCTTTCTCAAGGGATGGAGAGGCCCCATGCAGCCCAGGACTCTGTTGGTACTAATGGGAAACACCCTGGCCCCAAAAGATTCCATGGCTGAAGAAGGCTGAAACTGCAGGCAGATCAGGTACTGAGCCCGGTTACAGGACTCACACTAAGTGATGTCACTTTGGACCTGTGGTCTTCTTTTTAACTTAATAGGTTAGCAACTGTATGTTTAACAGTCAACAGACATTATGCATTATTTGATTACTCCTTTTTCTTAACATATTATGCTTTTTTTTATGAATACAGGATGTTCGTGAAGAACTCCAAAGGGAGGAAATAATTTTTTCTCTTCTGTAATTTGCATTATATGGAAGTTATTTTGTTTAATTTCTGGCTTTTTTGTATGCCTGAAGATCTTAAATTGTCTTCATGCTCAAAAGTGAGACAAACAGAAAAAATGGTCCAAGGTGTCTGAGTTTCATTGCGTGTGATGTGCAGGAGCCTTTCTGTGGGGCGCCTCTCCCCTGAGTGCAAACACCAAAGGGACATTGCATGTACAACGGGGGGGCCTGTGCACCAGCACGCCAACCTTGGGGTCAGAAAGCCAGCTGGCCAGTCTGCCCCCACAACTGCAGGCCTCATGGGAGAAGCTCTTGATTCTGGGGTACCAACATCCCCCTAACATCCCTAGCTCATCCATAAGTCACTTAAATTTATTTAGTGAAAAACACCCCAGATACTTTCAGTTTGTCTCTGCTTGTCCTTGTCACGGTGTTTCTGAAATGATGTACAGGTCAGGCTGCGTGACAGGGGAAAGAAGGAGAAAAGAGAGAAGGTGGCAGAATGCACAGCTGTTTCGCACACAGTCATCCACTTACTCTCGCCACGTGGCGCCCCACTGCTCATTCCCGCCAAGCCACGGTCCTTCCGGGACGTATGGGGAGACAGGCTCCAGTGCAGCGCCTTCACATGTACTTTCCACGATTCAGTCTATAAACTTGTCCTCATGAGATTTCAGATTTCAAAAAGTTTGTTGACATCATTTTCTAGCACTGAACTTCCTTCTTTCTCTTTATCAGAATTTTGTATTCAATGCATGAGCTCCATACTCCCTTTAGAAAACAAATTGGGGCGCCTGGGTTGCTCAGTCGCTTGAGCGTCTGACTTCGGCTCAGGTCATGATCTCGCGGTCCATGAGTTCGAGCCCCAGGTCGGGCTCTGTGCTGACAGCTCAGAGCCTGGATCCTGCTTTGGAGTCTGTGTCCCACTCTCTCTCTCTGCCCCTCCCCCAATCACGCTCTGTTTCTCTCTCTCTCTCAAAAATAAACATTTATTTCTAGAAGCAAATAACATCTGAATAAATAGCCAATATTTATGTGTTACAGTGGGACCATTCAAGTACACAAGCCAACATGGCCCAACTGACATTTTATTAACACTGTTATTGGCGCATGTGAATAGGCAAGAGGTAGCACATAGAATTAGCTCTATAAATGGAATTGTACCTCAGATATTATTAATTCATATAGTTATTCAATACATATTTTGAGCGCCTATTATATAACAGATCTTGTTTATAATGTTAGCAAGAGACCAATGACAAAAGAGACAAAAAGTCGGGTATGCCCTGGTACTTTTATTCAAGAACACTGAATCAACATAACTGTGAAGGCCATCCTGATATTGGGCAGGGCGGGGGGAGGGGAGGGATCACGCAAGCACAGCTTGAAGGGAAGATAAAGGGACAGAGGAATTGACCTAAGATAGCTTCTTAACAAAATCTGTAGGGGGGAAAAATTTCTACCGTTGTTTATATACAAATACACAAACACATACACAAACTTAGTCAGACTGAACCTTCTCTCTGTAAGAGGAGCTCTGGAAAGGTAACCCAGGCCCCCAGAGCACAGGTTTCACTCACTGTCCTAGCATAACTGTACATTTTAGAAAGAAGACAATGTGGGGTTCCTGGGTGGCTTAGTCAGTTAGGCGTCCGACTTTCGCTTAGGTCATGATCTCGCGGTTCGTGGGTTTGAGCCCCGCGTCGGGCTCTGTGCTGACTGCCAGCTCAGAGCCTGGAGCCTCTTTCAGTCTGTGACTCCCTCTCTCTCTGACCCTCCCCTGCTCACGCTGTCTCTCTCTCTCTCTCCTAGAAATAAATAAAACGTTTAAAAAAAAAAGAAAGAAGACAACGTAACATTTCAGTGCTGAGTTCTATAGTCTGAACTGAGACAGCCACGGGCTCGTAGGTTCCACCGCTTTCCCACTGTGTCACCCCGGGCAACTTTCACAGCCTTCTCTAAGCTAACATTTCAAATATATAAAGTTAGTGGGGCGCCTGGGTCCCTCATTTGGTTAAGTGTCCGACTTCAACTCAGGTCATAATCTCATGGTTCGTGGATTTGAGCCCCATGTCGGGATCTGTGCTGACAGCTCAGAGCCTGGAGCCTGTTTCAGATTCTGTGTCTCCCCCTCTTTCTGCCTCTCCCCCAGTCTCATTCTGCCTCTCTCACTCTCAAAAATAAATAAACATAAAAAATATTTTTAAAAATCCCAACAAATATCTAAAGTTAATAATATTATATACTTCAGGGTTGTTTTGAAATGGAAAGAAACAACACATGTAAAGGTCAGTCACATGGCAAATGGTTAATGAATGCCATCTGATGGGACAGTGGCACTGTGCCCCATTTTTTCCCCAAAGACATGCTGTGTTCAACCCTCTTACATCTGAACTTAGAGAACTGTAGTAACGTTCTCTTCATTTAAGGAGAGCGTCCACTCTAAACTGTCTCTAACTCATTCTAAGGGTATTGCTGAATGTCACTTTTTATTGCTGATTTCTGCTCCCTAGGCCCAGGACCCCACATTATGCTACTTCACACACAAACCTGAAGCTTTGCTTTACTTGTTCCTTTCGGTTAGAGGAAAAGGACTATACGTCCAAATGTATTGTCATGAAAATGATGTATAAAAGATCATTATCTGGAGAAATGTTTCTCTATACATGCACTAAATACCTACTTGAATCAGAAATGCCTTCAAAATCTTATGTGTACAGCTCAGGAAAGTGTACTTTCCCACCTGCTTCATATTTCAGTTCACACAGGGTCAGCAGGAAAGAGCGTTTCCTCAGAGTGGTAAGTCTGTAAGAATATAATCTGAAAAGCGAGACTTTACAGAAAGAAAGATAAAGGGTGGTGTCAGAGAAGACAGGTAAGGTTATGTTTGGTTACCAACTGAAAAAAATTCTCAGTGAGTTCAATGACCAGGTGCATTTCAGGTTGGCTGGAGCTCTGCCCCATACCGTTGTCATTCTCGGATCCAATCAGTCAAAACAGACCCTATCTCAAGCATTTCTGGTCATCAAGGCAGAAGAGGGAGGGGACCATGTGCTGAGTCTCAATGTTTCTCCCCAAAAGTGATATATGTTGCCCAAATTCTTATCCCATTGGGCAAAGTAAGTCACCTAGCCAAGATTAATATTAACAGGGATGAAGTATAATTTTTCCCCAGAGAATTAAAGCAAACATTGGTGAATAATAATACAGTGTACAGTACTAGATGCAACAAAAGTACTTTGTAAGCATATTTCAGCTTCCTGTTGTATACCCTATTTTCTACATGTGTGTTATCCTCATAATAACTCTGTGCCATAGATATCTATTAGTATCCCTGCTTTCAACATAAGGAAGTTGATTGAAAGGAACAAAGTGAGCAAAGACAAAATTCCTCTGACTCAGAGTTATCTGAAACTAACTTGAGTTCAGTGAGTCATACTGAAGGCCGTGGTACTGAAAATATTTAAACAGAAGCAGAATGATTCTCTGTGGAAGTGCTGAAGAGAGAGATCTATAAAGTCTGTGAATAACTGGGCAAAATTCCTTTTAACCCTGAAACTGTATGATTCTGCAAGTTGTTCAGGGTCACACAGCTCGGTAGAAGCTATTAAAGGTAAAATGTTGCTTCTGAAGAAGTGGCCTCATTTACAGGAAGAAAAAATGAGTGCAGTGTGATTTAACAATCTAGCTTTCGGGTGCCATTACTGGGAAATGCAAATGTTGAAAAAGGTTTGTCACAGATCACTTCTCAATCAGCATGCGGAAAGAATCTGTTCATTTGGTGAAATGTTATGGATTATTCCTGGTATCGTATCAAATTTTCCAAACACCCTGGAGATTTCTGTTCTCACATAGTTATGAATAAAATATAGGCTATAGCATTTCTACTATTCCCTGGAGATAAACATTTTTTTGAGTTGCATAAAGAATAAACAAACATTCTAATGGAGAGTGAAAAACAAGTACATTCTAAGTCATTATTTAAAATAAGACTCTCTTTGAACTGATGAGCTACATGAGGTCTTACATTCCAAACATATACTCAGGAATTTCATAAAGAAACAGTTCACACAGTAATGACTATCCTGTCTTACCATATGTCCCTAAGGGCTTTATAGCTTTAGTAACTCAAAAGTGCTATAATTCTAATATGGTTACTTCATATAGTGATTGAAATTTTTACCATTTGTCAAGTGAAAATATAATAATGAAATGACTACAAGAAATAAAACCTAATTATTAAAGTCAGTATACTTTTAAAAATCCATCATTTTAATTTAATGATTCATAAGTCAGTGCAATAAAAATGAAAAGAGTACTATGTACTTGCTTGTTTTAAATGCATTTATTCATTCATTATTCATATTAGGAGCCAGAGATTAAGGATTTTGAAACTAAATAAATAAGCAGTTTTCTTACATCTTATAAATAAGTAAAATCACATTCTCACCTTCTAGTACAAGTGGAGATTTGTCATGTCAAGTACTGCAGATCTGAAACCCAACCAGAAGCTCAACCAGAGCAGCTCATTCATGAAATTTCACAACATCGATTGGTACCTCAGCGTAATTAAAAGAAACTCCTTTCAAGCTGTCTATTAGTCAGTGTCCCAGCAGACAACCTCCTTCAAACCTAGATGATGTAAAAACACTGAGAATGTATTTGACGGAACACTGGAGTATTTCTAAAAGTCTCTTCATCCTCTACGAAAGGAATGAGATATCGAGAAAAAAAATGTGTCCAAAACAACTTTTTCATAACCCTTAAAAGTAACTAAAGGCTTACAACAATGAAAGAGGTAATTATTCAAGATAATTCCATGAAGAACAGTTAACGTGATGGCATTTTAACTAGACAATTCCTTTCTCCCTCTCCCCAGATCTGTAGTCATTTTGCATGTAAACAGATACACAACTATCAAAGCTGTGAGAAGCAGCATCCCAGCTAACACTGTAGGGGAGAAAAGAGGATTAACATCCACCAGAAAGCCTTTCCTGCAGAGAATTCTCACTATTCTGCATGTGGAAGTTCCCTGAAAAGCTTCATTCTCAGGGATTATCTTTACCTGAAATTAATCAGAGCTCATTCTCTACAAATAAGTCTATTCAAGAGTATTTGTCATAAACAATCAGTGGTAAATGTTTAATGTTGCAATCGCCTGAGGCAGTGGCATCAGTTGGGGTAAACCAATGGCTGACCAAGAAAGTTAAAAGGAAAAAGGCAATGTGTGATCCATGAGGTACTATGAACACTGACATACTCCTAGGGATCAAAAAGGTCATATGATGAGCATCAATACGTGCATGTTGAAGAAATACCTCAGAGGGCTACTCTCTTTCACTTCTGGTAGACCTGAGGACATGCCCACTCAGACAGCGAAGGCACAAACAGAGTTGTAAGCTGCCTGCCAGAATGTGGAAAGTGTGCCCAGCCACACACGCAGTGCCCCTGACAGAGGCTAGCACACTTGCTGATTCAAACCGATCCAGAAAAGCTCTTTAAGCATCACCTGATGACAACATGAACCCATCAAGGATTGTAGTAGCTTATACAACAAAGAATACAGACTTTATAGAATTAGTTCAGAAAATTAAATAAATTTTATTTATTAACAATAACAACAAAAAGTGGAAAGTAAAAGCAGACCTAGGGTGGGTTTCTGACTTTCAGAGTGACAAACTGTAATACTGCTTTTCTAGTTTTCAACAAAATATTACAAGATGCAAAACAAGGAAACATGGCCTATACTCGTAAGAAAAAAACAGATGCAAGAGCTATCGATCAATACTTTCAATTTAAACTATGATTTGAAGTATATATGTGTTCACATAATACAGAAACCATGTTACATAATTAAGGAAAAGTATGAGGGCATCTTAACAAAAAGAAAATATCAATAAAAATGGGGTACTTGGGTGGCTCAGTTGTTTACATGTCTACTGCTTGGCTTTGGCCCAGGTCATGGTCTCACAGTTTGTTAGATCAAGTCCCACACTGGACTCTGTGCTAAAAATGTGAATCCTGCTTAGGATTCTCTGTCTCCCTCTCTCTCTGTCCCTCCCCTAGTTGTACACACATGCTCTCTCTCTCTCTAAGAGAAAAAATATAAACATTTATCTCTCATCTCTCAAAATAAACATTTTTAAAAAGAAAATATAGAGACAGAAATTATGAAAGAGAACAAAGTAGAGATTCTGAAAAGTATAGTATCTAAAATAAAAACTCATTAAGAGGTTCAACACCATATTTGAACTGACAAAAGGAAGAAAAATGACCTTCATGATAGTTCCATTAATATCCAATTAAAGGAAAAATAGAATGAAAGAAAAAAATGAACAGAGCTTCAATGATCATGGACACTATCAAACATAATGAAATACACATCACTGGTGCCTCCAAAGAAGGAGGCTGACAGGGCAGAAAGAATGTATGAAAAAATAAGTGAAGCCTTTCCAAATTTGACAAGAAACTTAATCTGCACATTAAAGAATCATAAAGTACTCCAAACAAGATAAAATCAAATACGCCCACATCAGGACAATATAGTTAAAAAGTTAAAAGTTAAGAAAAAGAAAATCTTGAACAGAAAGAGAAATGTGACTCAACATGATAAGAAATTCTCGATAAGAAAAACAATGAACTTCTTGCTAGAGGCCATGGAAGCCATAAGATAGTGGGATGACATAGTCAAAATTACTCCTAGAAAAAGACTGTCAATCTAGAATTCTATACCTAGTAAAACTATCCTTCAAAAATGAAGGATAAATTAAAACATTTCCAGGTAGACAAAAAAAAGAGAAAATTTGTGACTAGCAGACCTGCTCTATAAGAAATACTAAAAGGAATCCTTTAGGAAAAAACAATAGTAACTTAGTTCTAGACCAAAAAAAAAAAAAAAAGGAAAAAAAAAAAAAAGAACATCAATCTAGTTAAATATATACAAAAATAGTGAAATAGTAGAAATGTATTTTTGCTTGTAAATTCTTCTTCAGTTTTAAAAGACAACTGTTTAAAAACACTGTTGATAGGCTTATATAAAGATGTCATTTATATGATAAAAATAGCACAAAAGACTAGAGCAAGAACAAGCTAATAATGGAGCAAAGTTTTAGTATACTAATTAAATTAAACTGGTATTATTCTGAAACCAGATACTTTAAATTATGATTTAAATTAAGATTAAAATCAATTTAATTTTAAGGTAACCACTAAGAAAGTAACTCAAAACGAGAGCAAATTTTAAGGAACAACAAAGGAATTAAAATGACAAAGTATAGTATATCTATTTAAGAGAAAAGAAAGCTTAAATTGAGAAGTGAGGGAATTAACAAGTCATGACAGAGAGAAACCAATTAGCAAAATGACATATATCACAAATACAAAAAGATAAAATGCTTCAAAAAGACTCACAGTTGACAGACTACATGAAATAACATGACTAAACTAAAAGGCATCCATACTGCAAAGAAATAAATAAAACTATCTATATTCACAGTTGCACAGGTAACAATCTTGCATATAAAAAAAAAATCCTAAGGAATACATATGAACATTCACACACACACACACACACACACACACACTCCCCCCCCCCCAAANAAAGGACACCATCAAGAAGGTGAAAAGACAACCTACAGAATAGGATATAATATGTGTAAATTATATCTTGTATTTATCTAGAACATATAAAACCATAACTCAAAAATAAAAGAAGCCAATTGAAAATTGGACAAACGTTAGTTAAGTGATTAAAACAAGATTGGAGAACACAAGCTTAATATACAGAAGTCAATCACTTTCCTATATACCAAAACTGAAAAAGTAGAATTTAAAATTAAACAGATATCATTTACATCGGCACCCCAAAAATGAAACACTGAGGTTATAATGTAACAAAATATGTACAAGATCTATATGAGGAGAACTACAAAACTGATGAATGAAATCAAAGAACTAAATATATAGAGAAATATTCCATGTTCATTGATAAGAAGACTCAATTTGTCAAGATGTCAGATTTTCCCAATTTGATCAAGAGCTTCAACAAAATCCCAATCAAAATCTAAACAAGTTATTTCATGGATATCAACAAACTGATCCTAAACTTTTGCATCTAGAGGCAAAAAGCCCAGAAGAGCCAACTCAGTATTGAGGGAGAAGAACAAAACTGAAGGACTGACACTACTCAGCTTTAAGACTTGCAGCAATGGGGTGCCTGGGTGGCTCAGTCGGCTAAGCATCCGACTCGGCTCAGGTCATGATCTCAAGGTTCGTGGGTTTGAGCCCCGTGTCAGACTCTGTGCTGACAGCTAGCTCAGAGCCTGGAGCCTGCTTTCGATTCTGTGTCTCCCTTTCTCTCTGACCCTCCCCTGGTCATGCTGCCTCTCTCTCACTCTCTCAGAAATAAATAAAAAAAATTAAAAAAAAAAAAAAAAGAAAAAGATTTGCAGCAATAATCAAGACAGTGTGGTCCTGGCAAAAGAAGAGACATACAGATCAATGGAAGAAAGCCCAGAAATAGACCCACACAAACACAGTGATCTTTGACAAAGGAAAAAAAAGTGATAAAATATAGCAAAAACAGTCTTCAAAAAAAAGGAGCAACTGGACATCCAATTGTGCAAAAATTAATCTAGACACAGAACCTATACAATTCACAAAAATTAACTCAAGATGGATCACAGACCTAAATACAGGTTGCAAAACTGAAAATGCCTTGAACATTAGAAAACAGACATACTGAAATATGACACTGACTTTTTAGATGCTATATGAAGATACAATGTGTGAAAAGAAATAACTGATAAGCTGGATTTCACTAAAATTAAAATTTTCTGGGGCATTTGGGTGGCTCAGTCAGTTAAGCATCTGCCTCCTGGTTTTTGGCTCAGGTCATGATCTTGTGGTTTCATGAGTTCAAGCCCCACATTGGCCTCTGCACAGGTAGAGTTAACACTGCTTGGGATTCCATCTCTCTCTCTCTCTCTCTCTCTCTCTCTCTCTGTCCCTCCCCCACTGGAGCTGTCTCTGTCTCTCTCAACATAAATAAAGAAACTTTAAAAGAAAATTCTGCTCTGCAAAAGACAATGTCAAGAGATTGAGAAGATAAGCTGCAGACTAGGAGAAAATATTTGCAAAAGATACATCCAAAATATACAAAGAACTCTTAAAACTCAACAATAACACAAACAACCTGATTTTAATATGGGCCCAAGACCTTAACAGACACCTCACCAAAAAGATTTCCAGATGCAAAATGAGCACATGAAAAGATGCTTGACATCAGGGAAAACCAACAACGAAACAGCAGTGCACACCTGTGAGAACGACCGAAGTCTCGGACACTTGACGGCATCGAAGGCTGACCAGATGTGGACAGCAGGCACTCTCAGGCATTGTAGGTGGGGGTGCAAAATCAGAGGAGCTCTCTGGAAGGCAGTTTGGCAGGTCCGTGTAAGATGACGCTTACTCTTCACCGTAGGATCCATCAACTGCATTCCTTGATATACACCCAAAGGAGTTGAAAAGTTATATCCACTCAAAAACCTGAACACACGTGTTTCTAGGAGCTCACGTATAAATGCCAACATCTGGAAGCAATCAAGATGTCCATCCTCAAGTAGGTGAATGAATGAATAAACTATGGCACATCTAGACAATGNAGTAAGTGGAAGAAGTCAACCCGGAAAAGCCGCATACAATTATATGACATTCTGGAAAAGGCTCAATATGGAGATGGGAGAGAGGACTGGTGGTTGCCAGTGGGGGTGGGGAGGGGGGAAGGGGGGGAAGGGACAGCCCACTGCAGGTTTTAGGGCTGTGAAAACACTGTGGGCAATACTGGAATGATGGCAGCGTGTCCTGACACATTTCTCAAAATGTACATCACCAAGAGCCCAGAAACAGCCAGCAATTAATATAAAATATGGACTTGCTGCAATTTGATGTCACCGTAGACTCACGGACTGTGACAATGTATCACTCTAGAGGGGACTCTTGACAATGAGGCTGGGCTATGAGAGTTTAGGAGGAGGAAGCATATGGGAAATCTGCATCTTCCCCTCACTTTTGCTGTGAACCTAAAACTGTTCAAAAAAAGAAAAAAAAGGAAGTCTTTATTTTAAAAATAGAGCAAATGATTTGAATAGACATTTCTCCAAAGAAGATACATAAGTGACCAGAAAGCACGTGAAAAGATGCCTAGCATCACAAGTCATTAGAAAAGTGCAAATCAAAATCACAACATGTCACTTCACACCTACTGGGATAGCAATAATGACCAAAAAAAAAAAAAAAAAAAAAAAAAAAAAAAAAAAATGC
>NW_027528640.1:3728851-3775494 GCF_008692635.1 Crocuta crocuta
AAAAAAAAAAAAAAAAAAAAAAAAAAAGCTAAACACAACTGTCAGTGAGGATGTGGAGAAACTGAAATGTCCATAGGTGGCCGGTAGGACCATAATGTGGAGTGGCTATCACAGAAACATGCCGCATGTGATTTCTGAAAGGAAATGTTAAAAAGTAGAAAAACCAGTAAAATGGTTTTTAAAGTTATTTATTTTGAAAGGGAGCGAGCGAACAGGGATGGGGAGAGAGAGAGGGAGACAGAGAATCCCCAGCTGGCACCGCACTGTCAGCTTAGAGCCAGACACAGGGCTCGACCTCACAAACCTTGAGATCGTGACCCAATCCAAAAGGACACTCAACAGACTGAGCCATCCCAGGTGCCCCAAATTATTCTTTTATTGCAGTATAAGTGACATACAATAAGCTAATAGTGACTTGATGTTTTTATACTTTATGAACTGATCCCCACAATAATTCTGGTTACCATCGATCTCCATCAACGTCACTCCAGTGTCCTTGCCTACACCCCTATGCCATCCGGGACATCCTCGAAGCTTACTTACTTCACATATGGACGTCTGTACCTCTTAATCTTCACCTTTTCCCCTTCCCTCAACCTCCCTCCCCTTTGGTAACCAAGAGCACAGGTAAAATTATTAAAGAATGTTTCAAAATATTAAACACAAAAGATTACTTTTAATATATGCAATGTGCTTCTTCAAATTAACAACATAAAATAAAAATGTGAATATATGTCAGCTCTCAGACTGGCATTAATTCCAAAGACTGATAAAATACAGTGTTGGTAACCATTTATACATATAACTAAATTCAGCTCTTTGGAAGGCAATTGAATTGATTTTGCAAAATATAAAATACGTACAGCCTTTGATCTAGCAATTCTGTATGAATATTTTTATCCCATAAAACGATTCATATTGTGGGGCACCTGGGTGGCTCAGTCAGTCAGTATCCGACTCTTGATTTTGGCTCAGGTCATGAGTTCATCACAGTTCATGGGTTTGATTCACACGTCAGACTCTATGTTGACAGTGTGGAACCTGCTTGGGATTCTCTTTCTCTGCCTCTCTCTCTGCCCCTCTCACTCTCATTCTCTCTCTCACTTCTTCTCTCTTTCTCTCAAAATACATAAAAACATTTAAAAAAAGAAAATACTCATATTGTATATATCAATGATACACACAAATATTACTGCAGCATTGTTCAAAATAGAAATGCTAGAATCAACTGAGAGGCTCACTAAAAAGGGACATCTGCAATATGAAATACTATGTAAGCAGTAAAAATAGACTGTCATGGGGACCCTTGGGTGCCTCAGTCGGTTAAGCATCTGACTTTGGCTCAGGTCATGAACTCAATATTCATGGGTTCGAGCTCCACATCAGGCTCTGTGCTGACAGCTCAGAGCCTGGAGCCTACTTCAGATCCTGTGTCTCCCTCTCTCCCCACCCCTCTCCCTGCTCACACACTGTCTCTCTCTCAAAAATAAAAACAAACATTAAAAAATAAAATGGCATAGGAGTATATGTGCAGACATACAGGTACCTTTAAAGCATACCATAAAATAAAGAATACATGTGGCATAATAATACATACAAAGTAAAAATAGTTGTGAAACGTGTATATACATATGTATGGGTGTGCGTATAAGATACATATACAAAGCCACAAAGACCTTGGTAAGCACCAGCAGAGATCTGGCCAAGGCCACAATCTGAATTTTACTTTCAGCGTACATGCCATCTTTGACTCAGTTTCATCTTTTTGCGGCGCACCAAGATGCAGGGGCGATGCACGAAACTACTCCTCAAGAATGAGTCTCCTCGCCCTGAGTTTCCTCCCGTGCTGGCCGGACAGGTGACGTAATGAGCACACAGCGTGCAGGTAACACGTGCACAACATGGAGAAGTACGTGGACACACAAGGTCCTGCTCTGACACCCATTTCTACCCCTAGCACTGGTCTCATGTCCATAAACAGTCCCATGACCATAATAACCTCACGGCATTTACTGAGAGGTCATAACAACATAAGGAACATTAAAATAATATGAATAATGTTTTAGAACTATACTTGCAACAGGACATCTTTCTTTTAATGTTTTTTTTTTTTTAATTTTTATTTCTGAGACAGAGAGAGAGAGAGAGAGAGAGAGAGCGTGAGCAGGGGAGAGTCAGAGAGAGAGAGAGAGACACAGAATCTGAAACAGACTCCAGGCTCTGAGCTGGCTGTTAGCACAGAGCCCAATGTGGTGCTTGAACCCATGAACCACGAGATCATGAGCTGAGCCAAAGTCTAACACTTAACAGACTGAGTTACCCAGGCGCCCCTTCAACATCTTAACACAACACCAAACCCTGTGCTGCCTTGTCAGCTCCTCACTGCACTGATCAATTCTAGTCGGGAACACTTGGCTGCAGATAACACGTTCGTCTCTCAGCGTATCATGACCCAGTCCTCGCCCCAACTCTTTTAACACTAATTCCTTCCGCATCATCTCCTACAAGACTCTTCTATCAAAACCCAAGACACAGATATCCACCTTCATACACAGTGGCTCACAGAGCCACATGTGGGTCTGCAGCCCATCAGTAGAAAAGGCCAAGGGCACACCCTCCCCTCTGCATGTGCTGACCCTGGGGTGGGTGGCCATGGCAGATAGGAAGACCACACCAAATACGCAGTCTCACTTCTCTCAATCACCCAAAACGCTTCACCCAGCCCCTCCTTTTTTCACTGCTTATTCTCTTTCGATGTATTTCTGACACAGAATCACTCCTAACAGGAGGTGGGCTCCATAACCTTGACAAGGTGATTGACTCAAAATAGTAGCACTTTGCGCCTTTCCTTATTGTAAGCAATTTCAGCATAAAATTGAAAATTCTTCCTTAAGTTTTTTTTTCCACGAGATCATGTGCTTACAATTATATAGGTTTCTTATCAAATAACAAAATTATACATCTATTTTTCATATATATTTAAAGTAAAAAGTTTCAAATAAAAATCAATATACACTATATATATGCACACTATATAAATTTATATACTATATTTTTATTGCTACATTTATCACTATATATTCTCTCTATATATCATGATATATTTATTACATTTCTTACTATATTTATATTATCTCTCTCTCTATATATATATAAAATGATATATTCCTATAACTAGCACTATAATAACATAAATTCTCATGGCAGAAAAGGCTATCATAAATAGAAACTTTCATTTTTAACTCTCTGGATTTGTGCATATTATTTTCACTTGGAGATTATTTTGTGTGCATGTTTTTAGTAGAAAACTCCATAGGCAATTTTGTGCCCAGTTTCAAAACTAGTAGTTTATATAAAAAGCTAGTACTAAAAACAAAAGAAAGGAGAAAATATTCCCAGGTAGGAATAAGGCTAAGTTCCAGATTTTTCAATGTTTAGAAAGCTCAATATTAAGAACCAAAGGGATCACTATTATGTTACCATGTATTGGCATTATGTTAAAGTACTCCAGAAAACTTTTAACTTGAATTATTCATCTTAATTCTCACAACATATGCTGAGAGCTATTATCACTTCCAAATGAAGGAATGGAACCTTGAAGAAGGTAAAAGGTTGGTAACGGTTTGTGTCATTATTCAAATGCTGCCTCTCTGGCTCTAGGGAGCTTTAAAACACTAAGTAAAAGTAACATACTTGACATCATGGCAGAGGGAAAAAATGCCAAAAATCCACATGCAAAAAATCCAACTGTGAATCCCAGATTTTCCACAGACACTGAGTGCTCGTGAGTACCTCATTAATTCCTGACCTCAAGTTTCTGGACTCATAAAGGAGTGTACTGTGAGGTCAGGTGTAAGAGTATTATTAAAGGCAACCCTGGCCACCCTACCACACGGAATAGGAAGAGACAGCGATTTAACAGAACACAGATTTATTTCTCATTCTCGAAATCCTACAGAGGTGTCCTTGGATAGCAGACATGTCTCCCCACCCACTTCCAATCAGAGACTCAGGGTCACTCCACCCCCACGACTCCATGACCCTCAACCCACAACTCACAACACAGCCCTGTGCCTGGTCTCCACTCAGAGAGACTGTAAGTTGTTCCACGTAATACTGTTTTCTATTTGTGACACATTTCCCAAAGGCACCCCCTGGGCTTGCTGAAAATTACACAAGAATTTTAATATTCCTCAAGGAAGAGAATTATTTACAAGGTATTAAATCAAACATTTACGTAGTTCTCTATTTATAATGAATGTTCTTGTATACATCTATGGCAAGACCCAGGCGGAAACGGACCACTGGATGTTCCCTGCCGCAGAGCCAGGAAATGCAAAACTGCCACACTAGCCCATTTATCAGCATTTTTATGGTTCTATCAGACACTTTTGCATTTCCTTCAGGATTTACTTTGCTGTAACAAATTGGATGCCAAATTAATTTGCTAAAAAGTTAAGTTTGAATTATTCCTCAATTAACTTGTCAAATTACTGAAATTTGAATTATGCCATCAGGACTTAACATTCCAGTGAATAATCATGTTTTTGAAGCATTAGCTCTCTCTTCCTTCCAGCATGACAAATACAGCTTTGAGGCATCGAACTTTTGGATACCAGTAACTTATGGTCTAATCAACTTGAGAATCCAGAATTCCATCCACCATGACAAAGGATCCTGGGACGCGTGTTGGATGAACAGCAGTGCCATGCAGGATGGGGCAGTGTGGTCAAACATGCCCGGTACTTCATAGTCACCTGATTCACACCTCCAGGAAAATTGATTTTTATGTCTGGAGTTGAATTTGCTAAGCTTACTCCGTTCTTAGTTCCTTGCCTAGAAAAGTTTACCTGAATAATCTGCATCCTGTTTATTCTTTAGGCCCTAGTTCTTTTTATTTTTATGTAATAACTTTGGAGCAGTTTTCAAATTTATTTTTATAAATGTGTAGATCATACAGAATGTACCAAAATATCATATAATTTCAATCAAAAGCATGCAGCCTCTTCAGACCAGCCTCCATACGCATTCACAGTTTGTCCAATGTACAACTAGTCATGGATTAGTCTATGTTTAAGGGGACTATAAATTGAACGGAGCCAAATATAAGCCTGTGTTATGTAATCATCCATGACTACTGATAAGATTTGGGGAAAATTTGTAAAAGGAGAGTATTTTTTAAATTTTTTAAAATGTTTTATTTATTTCTGAAGGAGAGAGAGACAGTGTGAGCAGGGGAGGGTCAGAGAGAGAGGGAGATACAGAATTTGAAACAGGCTCCAGGCTCTGAGCTACCTGTCAGCCTAACGTGGGGCTTGAACCCACGAACTGGGAGATCATGACCTGAGCCAAAGTCAGACGCTTATCTGACTGAGCCACCCAGGTGCCCTGTAAAAGGACAATATTGAACTAGCACAAGTTGGTTTTATTAAATCCTTTCACAGAATGTGCATAGCTACTTCTTAGCTTTTGTAGACATTTCATACTTTTATAATTTATAGGGTAGTCTGAAGGAAATTTCAATGAAACATTTACATAAATCAGTATATAAAGAAAGATTTGTAACTACAAAGTATAAATAATCAAGTTTTTTTGAATCTCAACGATTGTATTACACACAACATAACAATTTAAAATAGAGGAGAAACCTGAAAAAACCTGATCATATGAAGAATTTCATTTTGCACATATTAATGAAAGAGTAATAATTGTTTAATATTAAACTAAAAGCAGCAGACAAGATGACCAAGGTCTATAATCCAAGACGACAAAGCTAAACCAATTTGTACATTTCTACGTGTTTTTTTGATACACAATCAAATATCACTGTCAACAACTGAAAAAGAGAGAAGAGATCTGAAAATATAATTACATGTTCAGCACGGCCAGGGAGAAATTATACAACACTGTAATTCATAGTATTAGATTGTCAGTTTTAATATTAACTGATTGTGGGGTTTGGCCATTACCTTTCATCTCTGACTCCATTTGTCAAATGTAGCCCAAGTGCCCATCTGCACCACATGAGTAGTATGAGAAGAAAATGAGGAAATAAATGTGCACTCATTTTGGAAATGCCAGAATACTGTACTATAGTAAGCAATAAAGGTGGTGAGCCTGCCTGGTCTGGCTGAATTCTATGAATATTGGCTGGAATTTTCTGCATTCAGAAAAATCTTTAAATACAGCTCTTAATTCAGTTCAAGTCCATGGATTAAATTCTACGGTTGCCTGTAGAGCTGGTCCTTGGGGTTGATGACTCTCTAAAGGCACCCTGAGCTGCTGGTGAGAGAGGCAGGATCCGGACAGGTAAAAGGGAGGGAAAAGTCCGCTGAGGTGCAAGTCAGAGAGCAGAAGTTGAGGAGGTGGGGAGAGCTGGGTACAGGGAAGAGGCTAGAGAGCAAGGGTGGGGAGGGCTCGTTAGGAAAAGAGTCGAGTTTGCTAACTTCTCATTCGCTTTGGGCAAAGAATCTTTTACTAAAAGAATTTCTGATTCTGAGTTTCATTGGGAGGCCTCTGAATACCAATGAAAACCGCCGCCCAACTGGTCCTGAGAAATCTTAATCCTTTACTTTTCAAATGCGCTTGACAGGAGAGCAATTTTGTTCAAGGTGCATGTTTCCCATCGAAGGCCTGATTCATCCTTAGTGAAGCCCCGCCATTTAGAGAGCCAAGTGCAACAAGTGGCGGGGTGCATAAAGGAGCAGGGGCTTCCCTGGAAAAGGACAGGACCCGCACTTAGAAGACCCCCCAGGAGCGGGCCCCTGCAGACAGGAGTACCATGCTGGTGCACCCGTGACTCCGGGCCCCAGTCTCCGGAAGGCCACCTTGGGATGCAGACCAGGCAATCCGCCTTCCTTAGAAGGCATAAAACCAGAGAACCCACTCCGCTTTAAAGCCAAGATCTCAGGACAAAACTCGAGAAGGAAGGGGAACCTTGTCTGCTTTTATCGATGACTCAGCAGTTTACCCGGATGGAGACTGTTCAAAAAACACGAAACTCGCGAGTCGGTGAGGCCACTCTGAACAGGCTGACAGGACCCATGCCCACATTCTCCCTTGTATCCTTCAGAGAACACTTTTAAACAAAACCAACACAAGAGAGCAAAAGGGATGAAACAGGAAGGCCTGATTCCACTGAAAATGCCAGACAAATGGGAACCAACAACAAAACCAGGTACCAAACTGCAAATCAGGAGCAGCCGATTGAGAAAGGAACAGTGACGAAAGCGGAGTTCAGAGCCAGCGCTGACTTACCACACTGGAGCAGACGCGACAGGCCACCAGCCACAGGCATGGGGGATCTCTGTGGCAGCAGGCCTGGCAGGAGGCTGGGCTTCAGGACAAAGCGAGGCACACAGGACCTTGGTGGAACTTCCAGAAAACTGTAAAAATGAACACACCCACATCACTAAGTGAATGAGTGGCTAAATGAACACATTATGCATACATACAAGAGATTCCGTGCAACCAATGGCAATGAAAAGCGGTCCTCATCCCAGCAATTTGATAAACTAGGCCGGTTTGAAGAGCTCTCTCGAAATAGTCACAGAGATGAGGATGCTAAATAGAAAGTAACAGTGGCTTCTTCTTAAAATTAAAAACTTAAAGCTGAATGTGCCAGAAACACACAAAATTCTTCATGTACCAGAGTAAGAGTATAATGCAGGTTACAGCAGTTTTCTGCACCATGAAAGAATTCTGGGTTGAGAACAGTCAGGGGTGAAATGCTGACACCCATGTCCCTAAGGAGAGAGATATCAGGCCTCACTCAGACGCACAGGATACGTGGATTTATAACTTAAACCACTGTGGGAAAGCAGAAATCAAGGCCACTTGAAAGGATACAATTCTAGTTAAAGAATGAATAAATAGGGAACCTGGGTGGCTCATTCAGTTAAACATCTAAATTCGGCTCAGGTCATGATCTCAGAGTTCGTGGGTTTGAGCCCCATATCGGGCTCTGTGCTGACAGCTTGGAGCCTGGAGCTGCTGCGGATTCTGTGTCTTCCCCTCTCTCTGTCCCTCCCCAACTCATGCTCTCTCTCTTTCAAAAATAAATAAACATTAAAAAAAAAAAAACTTAAAGTACTAATGTCCAGAAATGAAAGGTAAAAATTTTTAAATTAAGAATGCCGTGCATACAGCTACACCTAATGACTAAAAGTAATGAGCCTAATGACACATATACTTTAAAGACTGACCTGCAGCTGCATAGGTAAACCTGCAGGAATAGGTAAACTGAAGGTTTTAACAACAATAAAAATCATTAAATGACCAAAGGAAAGAGTCAACATGTGTCTATGATCCATTTTTTTAAAACATTGGTAATTACAACAAAAACAATAAATAAAACCATGCACAAGGATGTGTGTGGATGCAAATGGAAAAAGTATCGAAAAAAACTTAAAATTGTGAGACACCTGGATGGCTCTGTTGGTTAAGAGTCTGACTTTTGATTTTGGCTCAGATCATGATCCCAGGGTTGTGAGATTAAGCCTCACACCAGGCTTTATGTGCTCGTCATGGAGCTGGCTTAAGATTCTTTCTCTCTCCCTCTCTCTCTCAAAATAAATAAATTTTTATGTAACTTAAAAGGGATATTTGATTATGAAACACCTTATCACCCCTCTTTATCCCCTATCCGTGCCATCCACCAAGGCCCTAAATCATTAACAAGAAGGCAGAAGACCACGTTTGTGCTCACGGTGGCTTGAATACAGCAGAAACCTGACCGCTTTCACTCTGGGATCTCTGTGTCCCCTCACATCCCCTCCTCCTGTGACAGGCTGGCCTGACTGGGCACATCAGCCCTCATCATGCACGGGATTGAAAAACCTTCAGCTTGAACTCCTGGCTTCACCATTTCCAGAGATAACTTAACAGAAATAGTCTTACTGAAAACATGTTTTCTTCAGTTATCGCAATATCCGCAGGTGAGCAGGACCGGAAAACCTCATCTGCACACAGACAGCTGAAGTAAGTTATCAGGCAAATAACTCACTCATCACACTTCTGTGTGAAGTTCACAACTTATCCTGAGCACTCTCATATCATATAAACTGAATATGTGGATTTCTTATAAATTAAATTGTGCATAGTACTTGAATAAGAGATATAAAGTTTCTTCCATAAATGCATCTTGGGGCTCCTGGGTGGCTCAGTCAGTTTAGTATCTGCCTTCAGCTCAGGTCATGACCTCATGGTTCATAGGTTCGAGCCCCATGTTGGGCTGTTTTGACAGCTTGGAGCCTGCTTGGCAATTCTCTCTCTCCCTTTCTCTCTCTCTGCTCCTTCCCTGCCTGTGTTCTCTCAAAAATTAAAATAAAAATACATTTTTAAAAAAATGCATCCTTACACACACACGCTATTACTTCCAGGCTCAACCTCATCCAATGGATACAAAAAGCACTGATTTTTAAAAGAAATAGTTGTAATTCAAGTGATAGTGCTGTATTTTATTTTGTTTTTCTATTTATTATTTCAAATTTCCTTCTTTAATGCCCAAAACTGTCAAAAATAAACAAGGGACACATGATTCATTTCATTATAGATGGATTAGCTACCTTGCCTTCTCATTGCGAGGCTGACTACTTTGACTTTCAGACAGTCGAGGATTTCCTTATTTGGATTTTAATGCTAACATTAAATATCTTTAGTGTCCCTGTTAATGAATCTGTATTCAATTTTTTTCACCTACTGAAGAGGACATTCTGGCACAGACACGTGCTAGAGCCATCTTTCTGTAACAGGATGTCAGGAAAAATGGACACTCTACAGAGTTATGTCCTTCGACCATAAATATTATCATGTATTTATTCACTCATCTTAGAGCAATGCATGAGCTGGAGTCAGCCCTCCAAGGATTTTACAGAACGAAGAGCTGGTTTGATCAAATCCTCATGTTGTCACGGCAGATTCTCAAATTTATTTTGACTGATCAAGAAGAGATTTCATGAGTCAGTTTGCCAAAATGCAGTGGAGGAAATGACAGACTTTAAGGAGACCAAGTGTATAGCAGGTACACTTCCTAGGAAAACAGATCCTTCACAGCTTTGAGGTGTTATTTCTTCCGACCTGAGTGACTGCAGTGGTGTTCTCTTTATACAGGTGTCAGGTCCAGATCTCTTCCCATGAGTCAGGTCTCTCAGGTGACAGCCACTCTGAGGAGCTGCACCGATTAGAGAGGTGCCTTCTGGCTCTGCCAGGGAGCATGTGACTCTCGATCTCAGGGATGTAGGTTCAATACCCAGGTTGGATGAAAAGATTCCTTACAAATACAATATTTATTTTTTTAATGTTTATTTACTTATTTTGAGACAGAGAGCACGTGAGCCCGTGAGTGGGGAAATGGGCAGAGAGGAGAGACAGAGAATCCCAAGCAGGTCCGGCACTGTTAGCACAGAGCCCACCTGGGGGCTTGATCCTGTGAACCCATTAGATCATTACCTGAGCTGAAATCAAGAGTCAGACCAACTGAGTCACCTGAGACGAAATCAAGAGTCAAGCCAACTGAACCACCCAAGTGCCCCCAAAATAAAATATTTAGAAGACAGAGCAGCACTGATCAGCACTGCCATTCTCAATTCATGTCCCCCCTCCCCCACAGAGGGTAAAGGACTGCTGACTGAACACAGTGAAGTAGAGGCTGTCGTAACACATGGGGGACACACCGCAGGCGCTTCTGTCATGAGCCTGGGAAAAGGTGACATGGGTAATGTAACTCTACTAATGAGGACACCAGACAGAAAGTGCAGGTAACAACACTGCAGAAACCATGGATTTGACTCCAAAGATGTAGCTATTTTTGCCTCTGGAAAAAGAAGATACAGCCTAGAAGTGGAAAGTTGTTGACCATAAGCACTTTGTGGAAATGAGAAAAAGGTCTTTGCTAAGGGTGGCCTCAGTTAGACTGGGGAGAATATTCAGTATTTCCCTTTCAAGAGACAGATGAAAGGTTTCCTTCATTTCCTTCTCCCCCTTGTTCTTAAGAAATTAGGAACTTGCAACAGCTCTGAAATGCTGCATCTCCTTATCTGGAAAACCCGACAACTGTCTCTTCCATTTGTGCTAGAATATTTAGCACGGTCCTTCTCATTGCTAGGCAGGCTCCTTGGAATGTGTATGAGTTGGAAAAGGCTGTCTCTGGATGGCCGAGGACAGAAGTGGTCTCCCACAAGCCACCGTAGCCACTGAAGGAACACAGTTTTACAGGTAGTTACCCTTGTGACAGGCAAATACTCCTTTTTGGTATTTGGAACTTAGTACAAATGAAGCAATTTCCGCACTTGCTAATTTTATTAACTTTTGTCACAGTGAGTCAAATTGCGGTGTTGTGAATCTATTGCTGAGTAACAAATTATTACTATAGCCACTTCAACAAACACACACATATGATCTCAAAGACTTCACAGAAGTCCGGGTACCACTTGGATGGGTTCTCTCCTCAGGGTCTCATAGGCTGCAATCCAGGTGATAGCCATCCATCTCCCCTGAGGTCCAGGGTCTTTCATAAGCACACAGGGTTGTGGGCTGAACCTAGTTCTTTGAGGTTGTAGGACTGAGGGCCTCAGGATTTAAAACACACGATGCAGAAATTATGGTAAAGTCTCAAATGGAAATTCTAGAAATAAAAAAAGTAAGATAACCAACAGAACACTTAATGGATGAGATGACCAGAAAATGAAACACAAGTAAAAAGAGGCTTAGCAAACTAGAAGGAAAATCAAAATAAAATAGATTGAAGATAAGGATTTTTTTTTCATAAAGACATTTAAAAAAAAGGAAAAAGGTAAATCAAAAGCCACATGGACATGGTGATGTGGGGAAAATGGCCTGTCTTATTGTAAGGAAAAAAGAGAAAAGAATAGGACAAATTTCTGACAATTTTTAAAAAATTACTGGAAGATATTAACCACAAAGGCAGAAGGTAAAATATAAGAGATACTAACTACTATATTTTGAAGATGTTAACTTACAGATTCAAGAAGTATTATACATCACAAACAAGATGAATAGAAAGATCTTAAATATCATATAAAATTGCTGAATCTGAAAGAAAACAATAAATGCAAAATGACAGATACATAACTTTCCAAAGCAAGGCAAGCTGACTGAGGGCTGGCTTCCCCGGACAGAGAGGGGGGCTGGAGGACGGTGGACTGTTCTCCTGAAACCGGAGGGTGGGTATCTATAGACGTGTGTCGACAGACAGGCTACAGAGTCTCCTTGAGGAAATGTGAAAGAATGGAGAACGACCACACACGTTATGCTGATTAACTTAAACTGATCAAAACACTTCATAAAACAGCAATGACAATATCTTTGGAGCTTTAAGTAGATAGTAATTTTTGTAATGCCCTATAAGGAGAAAAGGGTTTAAAATACTAGCATATTCTAAAGCCTTAGAACTGAAAAAAAATAACAACAACAGATGCAGCCATACGGTTTCGCACAGCTTCCTGGCAGCCCAAACCCAAGGTTTCTGGGTGCTTTCCTTCCCCATTTGATCTCAAACACCCTCCATACTGTCAATCCTCTAGATGTGAAGCTCTGGCTTTGACCTTTAGGAAAAATTTCCCAGCTGTTCATGTGGGTTTCTAATTACGTCACTCTGCCAATATAAACTACAGTTTAGGAAGTGCCAGGGTGGGTCAGTCGGTTGAGCACCCAACTTCACCTCAGGTCATGATCTCATGGTTCATGGGTTCAAGTTCCATTCCAGGCTCTGTGATGACAGCTCGGAGCCTAGAGCCTGCTTCAGATTCTGTATCTTCCTCTCTGTCTGCTCCTCCCCTCCTCACTCTCTGTGTCTCTCAAAAATAAATAAACGTTAAAAAATTTTTAAAGTTATTCTTTTAGAGTGCTCAGATTTATACTCTACACAGAATCATCCGTGTTAGCAAAAATTTCAAAATGAACATACCTAATGATCACACTCCAATTAGAAGAGCAGATTAAAATAAACTGACAACTCCATGCATTTAACTTTTGGTAAAGCCCAACTACCACATTCCACCTGATTAGTAAAAATCAAAGTCACCAACCACAGAACCCTTACAATATGTCTGTGCTCCCATCCTTTCTTCTGTCCTGTGCTTATCTGCAGGATAATATCTAATACAGGATGAAGAGAGTTTTATTTCCCTCATGGACACAATACCTGAGCCATACATTATCCATAATGGCGTATTATATATGCAGTTCTAAACCATGGAACGCCACGTAAGTGAGCATTAAATGTAAAGTGTCTACAATGACCAACTCTCTCATCTCTTGCTCTATGAATTATGGCTTTATGTCAGAGCCCAGAAAAATGTACTTACTCTTTCTGATATTCTAGGGAAATGATCTACCCTGGAGCAAGAACCAAGATTTTAAATTTCATGAGCTGCATAAAAGGCTAAGCTTAAAAAACTCATACCATCTAGCAATCCCCATATATCACAAAGTCCATGAGTGGCTGCTGCATGATTTACATCCACAAAACATACAGTGTGGTTCATTATATAACATACTGGTTTCCAAATATTGTGTATAGAATATATCCATTGCACCTAGATGTGTTTCTTTTCAACAGTACCAATTTTGGTCAGAAAAGTGAAACATGCTCTTGTACTGGCTCAAGAGGAAGTCGTATCTTCTACGAAAGATAAGCAGGTCTCACAGCCATTTGGAATACAGCCCTGATTCTGCCAACATGCACAGGGTCAAGGTGTTACTCCTCTTAGGGTACACTGACAAATCTCAAATCTGATTGGACAGAACAGAGGGCTCTTGGGAGCAGTGGTAACCTCTAAGGCTCCGTTATTTTAAGATAAAAGAAGAGAGGGACGCCTGGGTGGCTCAGGCAGTTAAGTGTCCGACTCTTGATTTTGGCTCAGGTCATGATCTCATGGTTCCTAAGTTCAAATCCTGCACTGGGCTCTGCACTGACAGTGTGGAGCCTGCTTCGGATTCTCCCTCTCCCTCTTTGTCCCCATCTGCTCTTGCTCTCAAAATAAAAACGCTTTTTAAAAAATTAATAAAAGCTTAAAATAACAGATGCTGTAATCAGGCAGATATGCTGCAATACATTCTTCTGCAGTATCTGAAATTAGCACAAAAAATGATGTCTCTAAGATCTCTTAGTTGCAGGGCACAGGCATCCATCTTGAACCAGCCTAAGTCATTAACTTATGATGCTCAGGGGTCTTAGAAAACTCAGGAAGACCTGGTCTTGGCAACAAGCTAGAAAACAGAGGTCAGACAGGGTGCCTGGGTGGCTCAGTCAGTTAAGCATCCGACTTCAGCTCAGGCCATGATCTCACAGTTCGTGGGTTCGAGCTCTGCGTCAGGCTCTGTGCTGACAGCCAGCTCAGAGCCTGGAGCCTGTTTAGGATTCTGTGTCTCCCTCTCTCTCTGACCCTCCCCTGCTTAGGCTGCCTCTCTCTCTCCCTCTCAGAAATAAATAAAACATTAAAGAAAACAAAGAAAACTAGAGCTCAGAACACATCGTGATGACTTGGGTGCCTTCTGTGTGCACCCAACTCCAAATGTGCCTAGGTGCTCATCCACCCAGTCCTGTCACGCACCCTACCCACAGGCCAGCTCTGTTCAAAACAAATGCAATTCCTTGCACAGAAAACGGACCTGGAAACCCAAACGGGCACATGACCTATACTGTGTCCATGACTTCCAGACTTCAAAATTTGAAAGCTTGGACCAACAATGAAAAGTCAATATATCTTATGGCTGCCAAATATAACAAATGAAAATACAGAGTTCTCAGTCACATTTGAATTTCAGAGAAACAATAAATAATTGTCAGCACGTATTTCTGCCAAGTAGTTCATCTGAAATTCAAACATGACTGAGCGTCCTGTATTGCAACAGGCAATGCTAGCACCTCTGGATGATGTCCGAGCATGCATGTTTAGGAGAGTGTCAGCCACTGGCCATTCTGTATGCAAGACTCTCTGGTCTTCATATTTATTACCTCTTCGCAGATGTAAGGTAGGGCCTAGGGGCTCCTCCTTGAAACATTCTCCCTCTGCTTTTAGAAAATCAGTGTAATAAAAAAAAATGTGCTCAAAACAGTGAAGAGCTCTTTTAACTTTGATGACCTATGTATTTACATTTTTAAAGAGCAGAAACTACAGGGAGTATTTCCACATTCCCTCTGGATGTTTCCTGTTCCTTATTCTACAGGAAAGCATAAAACCAGAGAAATCACTGGGAAAAATTCTCAAACTTCTATAAATTTATTTGCATAGCTTATTCCCTAACTGTAGGTCAGAGAGTCTGAAGAATGTACTCATTAAAGGACCACTGGCTCAGCCTGCTTGGATCCGTGCAAAAAGAATTTAGTACAAACTGAAAATGTATCCTAGCATTTCAACGTGAAAGTTTGATGGCTTTGGAAATATATGTTAATTCTAGGATGGGATTGTTCTCGCTATCAGTTTGAGTTATTGGCTTTTTCCTAGGCGCCTTTAATAAAGTCCAGTAAATGTTTATTAGCTAAAAGCAAATTTCCTAGGATTACCCAATGTTAGCAAAAATAAAGGTCAAAATCACTTCTACAAGGTTTTGCTCAGCAATTTCCAAGTTTATTAACTAAAAGTATCACTGAGATAATTAATATAAAGATATCCAGCACTGCCATGTAAAAATTACTGCTTATATATACCAAATATGACCATTTTTATAATATAATTTTAATTAATTAATAACTTATAAATTTTTTTAAATAGACAACACATTTGCTTAAAACTCATTAATTGTGAAGCTCAGCGCACAGTATTACCACTTTGAGAAGATTCCTTAAGAAAGGAACCATTTAGGAGCTCCTGGGTAGCTGAGTTGGTTAAGTGTTGAACTCTTGATTTTGGCTCCAGTCACCATCTCATGGTTGGTGGGATCAAGCCTACATCAGTCTCTGCACTAACAGTGTGGAGCCTGCTTGGGATTCTCTCTCTCCCTATCTCTATGCTCTTTTCCCATACCTGCTCTCTCTCTCTCTCAAAATAAATAAACATTAAATAAATGAACCATTTAATAACCCCCACATTTAAAAGAACTATTAAGATATTCTGAACATTTACACAAGTAATGAGGTTTAGAAAAATGTGGCATTTTGCTAACCAAACTGAAATTCTGTCCAGAAAGTGAAAGTATTGGGGTGTCTGGGGGACTCAATCCATTGTATAACTGACTCTTGATTTCAGCTCAGGTCATAATCTCACAGTTTATGGGTCTGAGCCCTGCGTTGGGCTCTGTGCTGAAAGTTCAGAGCCTGCTTGTCCTACTCACACTGTCTCTCTCTCTCTCAAAATAAAATAACTAAACTTTAGAGAAAGAAAAGGAAAGCAGAAGTTAATCTATAAAAAGCAGTTAAGTATAATCCACAAAATGGATGGGGGATATGTCTCATTGCCTCAAAAAATAATGATATAGAATAAAAGTTTAATTTTGAAATATTACAATCATAAGAAAGACTTGCAGTAACCAGCACATTGGCTCTCTTCCTTGATTTAAACCCCTAATGAAACAGTAATCAAGGATTCTAGCCCAGGGACTTCCATGGATATAAAATCAGGAGCCTCAGCACTGGGCCCAGTGTGCCCAGAAAGCAAATCTGCTCCTGCCCTAGTCACGATGAACGAGCCCGCACAGTCCACTTCCATCCCCATCCCTTCTCCTGGGATGCAGGACGAGGACACGCAGCAAGTGACTGCTGTGTGAGTTACAAGGCCACGCAGATGCTCCTGTTGCCCTCACAGGGCAAAGGCACGCCGCAAGCCCACTGTGGCCATGTTCCGCCAGCCCCATGTCTCTTCCCCTACAGCCTTCGCCGCTTGGGGACCTGGCCATAAGGTACAAAAACCACTCCCTGGCCCCATCTTTCAACAACCTGTGTGATCATCTGTGCTGCCTTCCCCCTCCTCCTGGGGCCGTCAGATGTAGAGAACCCAGTGGAAGATTCTAGACCTGAGAAGATAGGGGGAGCCACTAGACAGGAGGATCACCGGCTCCCATGTGGCTACAGGAAAGTGACCCCTGCAGATCCACTTGTTAGAGATTAAATCTAGTTGTGTCCCATGACCCAGACGTGGCGCTTACATCAAGAGTTGGCCAATGAGATTAGCACACGGGCAAAGACTTCTTCATCAGTGGGACTATTCTCAACTAAACGTGTGTCACAAGACCACTGTCGTGAATGGACAGATGGTTACGAGCAGAGATGGCAATGGGGTAAGGTCATTAACATCATTGCCTTGATACCCTGACCACTTTTGCAAGAGGCAACATGACATAATGTAGCAATCATAGACATTTCTAGAACACAGATTATATGCCAAACACTACGTCAAGCATATCACATGACTGAATTCAGTTAAAACTCACATTAAACTTGTAAGGTGGGCATTATCATTATCTCTACTTTCCTGATGGAAAACTGAGGATCAGGGAGGTTACACAACATACCCATAATTCATCCAGCCGGTACGTAGCAGAAGGACTTTGAACCATGTCTAACCACCAAACCTGTGCAGTTAAACATTCCCTGCAGCATGGAAGGAAGCCACAGCAGGCAGAAAGGAGCAGGAGAGGAAGTTGGAACACCAGGAATCCAACCCCAGCTCCGGCCGTACAAGTGATGGCATGAACATACACCCAACTGCACCTCAGCTTTCTGTGGTCTCTCTAGCAGTAATGCTTTGTTTTCTTGTCCAAGATTAGAAAAATTTAAATTGCTCAAAGATTAACAACTTTCCAAGTCAGCTACGCTCATGCTTATATGTTTACCCCTGAAATAGAGGGCGTTTCTTAAAATTCTGACCTTGCAACCTCAGATGGAAGATGTAAAGCAGGTGTTAATTTGTGTGAGCTTCTATCTATCTATTTCCAGTACTGTTATGGGGGCTGCCCTTGGGAAGAAAGAAAAAGTCATACTCTTCTCTTTAGGATTTTGATACAAAATCCTCTTCTGTGTAAAATGCTTTACAATAATTGCAAACATAATTTTGGAGAGAGACAGACAGAGACAAAGACAGAGAGACACAGAGAGAGATGCACCTAACAGGAGAAATACCCTGTTTTTTAAAGAGGGTTGCAAGGCATCCTGTATACTGAGGACATCTCCTAAAGTTAGTGATTTTTGTCCCATTGCTATGTTGACTTGGTCCAAATGTACCAAATGGCGTGTATTCAGCTCTTTTCAATAATTGTTTTAAATCAGCAGTTATTGGGGTGCCTGGGTGGTTAAGCACTTGACTTCAGCTCAGGTCATGATCTTGTGTTCATGACTTCAAGCCCCACGTTGGGCTCTGTGCTGACAGCTCAGAGCCTGGAGCCTGCTTCAGATTCTGTGTCTCCCTCTCTCTCTGCCCCTCCCCTGCTCACACTCTGTCTCTCAAAAATAAATAAGCATTAAAATATTTTTTTAAAAAAAGGAGAGGGGCAGAGAGAGAGGGAGACACAGAATCCGAAGCAGGCTCCAAACCTGACGCAGGGCTCAAACTCACAAACTGCAAGACCATGACCTAAGTAAGTCAGCCGCTTAACTGACTGAGCCACCCAGGCGCCCCACTCTGCCCCTTTCCTGCTTGCACTGTCTCTCTCTCTCTCTCAAAAATAAACAAACATATAAATAAATAAACAAACAAATAAATAAATAAATCGGCAGTAATTTTAGGTTACAATTTTAATGCTGAAATCTCTTCAATGGCAACCGTAGCTAAGAATCCTACCACCACAAATAAAAATTAGTATAATCCTTGAATTCCTCCTACAGTTTTGGCTGAGGAAAAGACGAAATTGGGAGAATGAGAATTAAACATACTTGCTTTCATATCCAAGAAAGGATAAAACTGTTTTTTGGCTAGAATCCCAGGTCCTGATCAATTAACTTCTTTAGAAGAAACCTTCAGGTCACCATCCCTTCTCTGAAAGCCTGCCAGTCACAGCAACCCTTGTCTGCATAAGAACCAATCAGCAAGTGCCTCCCTCCCGTGCCCATGTTTCTGGAAGACAGACGTTCATAATAGTAGCCTCACTTCCAGATCACACTAACACAGATGCAAATCTGTCAAGCTCTAAACACATCTGCTTCTTAAAATTCACCAGTCCCTGAATACAGACAGATCTCCCCAAAACTTTCTGGGCATGATGGGCAAGATGGGCAAGATTGTGCCTTCCAAGTACATCTGTCCCCTGAAGGTAAATGGAAAGTTTTATCTCAGATGTGAACGAGATTTATTGATTCACATATTCCCCAGTCTTTCAATATTCCAGCACATTTATAGTTAGCTAGGAGAATGACAGGCACATCTATTAACATGAAGGATCAAAAGCAATCTTTGGTTCTTCCAAAGATGTGAGGGCTAGTCTCTTTTTCTAGCTGTGTTATGTTTGATACCCAGAATGCCAAAATGCCTATGAGTGTATATTGGTGTAGATGCATACATTTTCTGAATAGTAAACATTTATTAAAGAAGGGAAAGCCCTTTTAAAGTAATTTGTACAGTGTGCAATTATTCATTCAAAGTCAAAAACAGTGAAAAGTCAGTTATAAACCAGCATATACTGACAGCCAAGAATGTCACATGTATGATTTATTCAACTGGTACCAAAGAAAGGGATAAAATAATATTTTTAACAAAAAAATTTAATAAATTCATATGCACATGAAATAATCACAAAAGAAGTTGTAATAATGTTCTGTACTATATAAAATTATCAATTAATTTACCTCAAATGACTATACCATATCCGAAGTATTTTCATATTCCAAAAGTTTTCAGTGTCCAAGAAGAAATAATCCTAGAATTTAAAAAAATATAATAGCTCTTGTTACCATTACAGATATTACTGAAGATCAAAATCTCTCTTTTTTATGGCATAGCCAAGGAAGCAAATAATAATAATGCAAAAGTCATTATTTTGCTAGTACAATATTTTTTGTTGCAAAAATGTCTCCTTTATAAGGCTATTGTGAATAAAATAGTAAGTATATGAGACTTTTGAAAGAAACATTTGTGGAGACTCTCCTATTCAGTTGGAGTTAATGAGAAAATCTGCATTGTTTCAGGTGAAAGTAAAAGACATTTTGGTGAAAGTTTGGATAAAGCTGTGGACATGTTTATACAAAGTGCAAGCAGACCATGTCTGAGTCTGTGAGAGGTACTGACTACCCTGACCATGTTTTGCATGATGTTCAAATGGCATCCAATGTCTTTCTACTGACACAGAAGTCACTGTCACAAAACTGTTCTCTTCTTTCAGTAATCACACTGTTTGAGCTGAGTAATTAAAGCAGTTTTATAATGTTGTCACCAGCAGGGAGTTTTCAATTCTCTTGCATTCCAAAACCAATTTGCTCTCTGTAAAAAAGCGCAGTTGACAGACAGTCACACACAACAGAAGGAATCTTACACCACGCACCAAAACTAACCAACAGTCGATGAAAGGCTTGAATGTAAGACCCGAAACCATAAAACTCCTAGAAGAAAACACAGGCAGAAATCCCCTTGACATCAGTCTTAGCAATGAGTTTTTGAATCTGATCCAAAAGCAAGAAGCAAAAATTGGTAAGTGGCACTACATCAAATTAAACAGCTTCTACACCACAAAGGAAACCATCAAAAAATGAAAAAGCAACCTACAAAAGAAAACATTTGCAAAGCACAGATCTGATAAATGTTTAATGCCCAAAATATATAAAGAAATCATAGAACCCAATGGCAAAAAAAAACAATCCAGTTAAAAAATGGGCGGGGCGGGGGGGTATGTGGGTGGCTCAGTCTATTAAGGGTCTGACTTCAGCTCAGGCCACAATCTCACAGTTTGTGCGTTTGAGCCCTGTGTCAGGCTCTGTGCTGACAGCTCAGAGCCTGGAGGCTGCTTCAGATTCTGTATCTCCCTCTCTTTCCCCTCCCCCACTCATGCTCGCTCTCTCTCTCTCTCAAAAGTAAATAAACATTAAAAAAGTTTTTAAAAATGGGCAGTGGTTCTAAATAGAAATTTTTCCAAAGAATACATACAGTAGCCAGCAGACACATGAAAAGATGATTAACTAATCACCAGGGAAACACAAACCAAAACCACAACAAGATACAGCTTATATCTGTTAGCATGGCTATCATCAAAAGACAAGAAATAACAAGTGTTGGTGAGTGTGTTGAAGGAGAGGAAAACCCCTGTGCCCTGTGGGAACATGTAAATTGATGCAGTCACTGTGGAATACAGTATGGAAGTTCCTCAAAAAAATTAAAAGAGAACCATCATATGACCCAGAAATTCCACTTCTGTAGATTTATACAAAGAAAAGAAAACTACTAAGCCAAAAAGACACACGTACTAAACACCAATGTTTACTGCAGCTTTATTTTCAATAGCGAGGGGATGAAAACAACCTAAGTCCTACATGCACCCACACGCATGGAATATTATGGGGTGCAGGTATATTACCCTACACACACCCACACGCATGGAATATTACGGGGTGCAGGTATACTACCCTACATACACGCACACGCAAGGAATATTACGGGGTGTAGGTATATTACCCTACATACACACATGCATGGAATATTATGGGGTGTAGGTGTACGATCCTACATACATGCACACACAATGAAATATTATTCATCCATAATACAGAATGACAATTTGCCATTTGTGACAAGCTGGGTGGACCTTGAGGGCATTATGCCTCATGAAATAAGGCAGAGGGAAGGATAAGTAGCATATGATCTCATATGTGGAATTTTAAAGCAACAATGATAACAAAACCAAGCTCATAAATACCGGGAACAAACCGATGGTTTGGCAGAAGCTAGAGATGGGAGCAGGAGAAATGGGGAAGGTGCTGAAACATATGAACTTTCACTTATAGAGTAAGATGCGGGGATGTAATGTAAGGCTTGGCGGATATAGCTAATAATACCTCATATCTGAAAGTTGTTAGAAGAGTACATCTGAAAAGTCCTCGTCACAAGGAAAAAATCTTGTAACTAGGTATGGGGATGGATGTAACTAGATTTATGGTGGTGATCACTTTGCAATATATATAAATAGAGAATCATGATGTTGTGCACCAGGAACTAATATGATGTTATATGCCATTATATCTCCACAACAACAACATAAAAGGCAAGAAAAATACAAAACACAAGAAAACAAATGCAGGTGAAAATACCTGAGTTTACCTGAAACACTGAAATACTTCACTTCTGCTCAAAAAATTCTTTTTGAGTATTCAAATGGTCTATGAAGGCCTACTTGTTTCTTGTTGTGTTGTTTTTTGACACAGAGAGAGAAAGACAGAGAGTGCACATGAGCAGGGGAGGAGCAGAGAGAGAGAGACAGAGAGAGTGAAAGAGAGAATCCCAAGCAGACTCCATGCCCAGTGCAGAGCCTAACATGGGGCTCAATCACACAACTATGACATTATGACCTGAGCCACAATCACAATTCAGATGCTTAACCAACTGAGCCACCCAGATGCCCCAAAGCCAAGTTATTTCTTGTCCATAGTTCCCAAAATCTCATTACCAGGATTATGTACCTTGAGAAGTACAACCAGTGTTACTAAAGTATTCCATTGCTTAAAGGCATTTGTTGGGCACATTAAAGAAAGAACTGGAAAGCTGTGTACCTTTAGTATCAAGGTTGTGCTTACAAGCGACATTGCTTATCAACAGCGAACAAAGTCCCACTTTAAAGTGGGTAATTACCATGTCATGAAAGATGGTATTATGTGCTTCAGCAAATCAAATACACAGCCATTCCCAGACTCATTAACCTCACACCAGTACATGCTCAGCATCCTGGCTCACAATGCTGACGATGAGTGTGTTTTCTTACTAACAAACACCTAGGGGGCTGACTGTGACCACTGGAGGGGCTGTGTTGTGTGCCAATGGCACAGATAATACCAGGGAATGGGAATTATATCAGCAAATTTTGCAAAACCAGGAATTGTTAAGGAGAAACAAATCATCAGGGAAATATAACAAAAAAAAAAAAGAGGTATGTGCTTTAGATATGCAATTTATTTCATATTAGCCACTTTTTTTTTTTAAGTACAAGTGTGGCTCAGGCATTATTTTTATTTTATCTCAATGAGCATACACATAGGCAATTAGGAATAATTCAAACTTAACTATGCACCCTGTACTTTTTGTTTTGGCTAAATCTGATAACAATCTCTGTAACATTGTTTTCAAATGCAAATAATAAAGCAATTGACATTCTGAGTATTAAGAGAAACTACCCTTTGAATAGTTTGTTTTAAAGGTAACAAAATCAGGAAGAGGAACAAATGTCAAAAAAGCTGATCTCTACTGTATCTAGTAAGATTGAAGTGTTACTCCTTGGGGCTTCTTAGGGGAATAACATGATTTTGAGAGGACATCTAGAGACAAGAGTTCAGCCTTGATCACTTGAGTGAGTCAAACAATGACGTCCTCAAGACTTATGAATTCTAAGCCACAGCCATGCTATGGGAGAGAATTTCCCTTCCCGAGAAATTTCCAACCTGGATAAAGGGTAAAAGAGGAAGGGGATGGGTGACTGGTGAAATACCATATTCTCCCCATGCCCATAACATACAATGCACTACATTTCTTTCCATTGTTAGTAATCTGTGTTCAGATTATGCCATGTAGGTGGGGAAACAGAAATGAAATAGTCTTTTTTTGTAATATACTTAAGATGTTTCAAAATTAATTTTATAATTATTCTAAGTCCAGACCTGGAGAAATAATCTTTGACCACGTACAGATGTTTTGTAAATAATTTATTCTCATCATTTCAAGGCATTTGTTTGTTATTCTTGCAGGCAAAACCCTTCTCTTTATCGCATGCCTCTCTCTGCCTTCAGAGCTAGGAGTTTTTGTATTCAATCTAAACTGGAATTTATGCTACCTTTACATTTTCACATTCAGATTTTATGGTTTAAATTGACCTCAAATAATCTATGGGTTAACAGCTATGTGAAATATTAAATGGCTTACTGCAGTGTTTTAGAGGTTCTTATTTTGAACCGTGTGAGTGCTTTCAAAATACAGCTTTGACCAATCATCTTGAATTTTATCATTTGTTTTTAGTGGGCATTTATAAAAATAAACCATTCCTCCATCTTGGTGATTCATCACTAACTGTGCTTATGAATGCATGTGGGTCACCGAAGAAATGACCCTGCTGTTTGTGGATCATAGATATAGGTGCTGAGAAAGAGGGAGGGAGGGAGGCAGAGAGGAAGGCAGGCAGGCAGGCAGGCGGGAAGGCGGGAAGGCAGGCAGGGAGAGATGAGATGACAAGGGAGGGGAGGGAAGGGGAGAGGAGGAGAAGGGAGGAGAGGGGCTGAGGAATAAGGGAGGGAGGGATGGAGGTCTACCTGGCCTGGCATAAGAATACACTATTTAAGAAGACTCTCAGGGACATCACTCCATTGTATATTCCCTCTACACAGATTATCAGGCCATCCAAATACCTCGAAACCATAAACAGCTATATCCAACTTCAGCCTGGAATTGTCACACATCCCAATATAGTTGAGATTTCCTCCAACAATGTTGATACCAGGAATATAAGATAAGGAACCCATTCGAAAGCTGTGCCAAGCTTGCCCCAGTCCAAGCTGAATTATAGCTGCTCCTTAGGATGGGGGAGAATATGAGAACAGAAAACATCTTCCTAATTAGATTCGACCCAAAGGGGAATGCAGCTCTGCATCATGTCCTGACCGTCTGAGCCACCCAAGCTCTAACAGGGTCAAGGAGACGCAAGCCTGAGCCCAGCTCCACCAGCACCTGGCGGCGGCTCAGTGCGGCTGGTACTGCTTTCTTGCTTACAAACATACTAAAGCACCTGGAGGGTTTCAGGGTTTCCCCCGGGTGAAAGGCCTCACAGGTGGCCCCTCGTGACAACCAGATACAAGCCCCTTGGCTCCAGGCACGGCTTACTTCTCTCCGTTGACATTTCATGGGTCAATTCTGAGGGAGCTGATGAGTCATCTGCCCTCACATCGCTGCCAAACGTTCCATGAGCCTCACGAGCCATGAGCCTCATGAAAACACTCCCTGTCTCTACACATTATTTTTTATACCCATGTCTTTCCTCCATCAGATAACAGATCTCAGTGTATTACCTCTGGTAAGGCTGAGGCTCATCTGCTGTGCCCTCACCCACAGCTCATCTGCAACCTGATCCTAAAATTCTTACACTCTATCCAGCATCAGCATCTACTTTTATTTCTCAGTCTACATCCCTACAAACTCAATATGGCCATTTTCTCACCTCTGCTTCCTTTATTTAGCTTTCTGTTGCTGTGACAATGAATTAAATAACACATGTTCTAGTCAAAGAAACACCTGTAGACATATCTCTCGGGCTAGTGACCAACTGATCACCACCGTGTATCTATGAGAGAAGAGAGGCTTGGTATTTCTGGTCTTTCAAAATTAATAGACTTTATATTTTCAGCCCTCTAAATAACATGACACCCAACATCGGGTAAAAAAGCCTAGTTAACTTGCATTGATTCCTTAGTCATCTTTTGCATGCCATGTGCTTCCCAAACAACACTGCAAATACTTGGTCAGGCCAAGCCTAGAGACATTTTTTTGTATGAACCATTCATTCTTGACCTACATAATTTTTAAATTACTTGCAAGCACTTAATATGTGGGGAAATTCCAGTGTAAATCTTTTTTCATAGTTTGAATACTTCGAATATCTGAAAGCACTGGCCTCTTTCCCATGTGGCATTACCCACAGTCACACTGTTTTACTCTCTGATGCCCACACCAAAGTACAATGTTGATGGTGATGCTATCCTTGGTTTTAAAGTAAAGGTAAGTAGGAAATAATTAAATTTCCCTTGTGTTCAACTCTCTCATAAGCCAGGAAACAAGAGAGAGACATGTTTAGGAAAACAGAAAAGCATGTATTCTTACAGAACTCCTACCTATCTAGCTACTGTAGGCATTACTATTCTTAGATTCTGGGCAGAGACAACATGTCTGTGAACTATGTCCTGCTGTCCAAATCAGGCCTCTTTTTGTAAATAAGGTTTTACTGAAACACAATGATGCTCATTCACTTACACATTATCTTTGACTGCTTTCACAGACAATGTAAGAGCTAAATAGTTCCATCCTAACTCTATGACCCCAAAGACATTTTCCATCTCTCTTTCCAGCAAGTTTGTTCATTCCTACTATAGAATAGATAATATCCAGGAAAAAGCTAGGTGCCCAAATTGATGGATAAAACCAAAAACAATGACAAGCAATAGTGTAACACAGCATGTAATCAAGAACCAAATTTCCTGAAAAACATTTGTAAGCACAGAAAAACTTATGAAAAGTGAGAGATCAGGATTAAACAGTTTGGGAAAGAATTCTAAAAGATACACTGGTGAGGACAGCTGCTCAACATATTTTAAGGATATTTTGCAAAATAAATGTAAACATATCTAATTTGCCAAGGTTGGAAAGCTGCTGTACGAAGCTCTTGCCTAGAAACAAAGAAGGAAACAATACTGTTAATTACATTTCTGTAAAACAACAGCTGGAGACAGATGACAATGGTGAAACGGAAGACATAGAAGCTGGAAGAGATGCTTTCTTAACACAATTTGTAGATTTTCATGTTTATGTTTCTTGATGGGGTGTGAATTAAGATATTTTAATCTTTAAAATATGATGACTGAAAATAAGATATGCCTCAACATCAAAATAAGACATTGGCAAAGATGTGAATACATTCTCTGTGCATGTCATTGTCAAATTAAATCATTTTATGACACATTTAATAAAGTTCTTCACTATTTCTAATAATCTCAAAATATAGCCATCACCAAGTAAAACAGTTTTACCAAAGAGAAAGGATGATTGTGGGAAAAGCAGTATGAGCATTACCCACTTACAACATACCAACCACTACATCTATCTGACCTCATGTGAGTCAAAAAAAAAAAAGTGGTATAAAAACATTTCTTCATTTTCTAAGTATGATAAATAGAAGATTTTTATTTCAAGAAAAATATTTTTAAAAAATTGTTTTAATGTTTTATTTATTTCTGAGAGAGAGAGATAGCGTGAGCAGGGGAGGGTCAGAGAGAGAGGGAGATACACAATCTGAAACAGGCTCCAGGTTCTGAGCTAGCTGTCAGCACAGAACCCGATGCAGAGCTTGAACCCACAAGCTGTGAGATCATGAGCTGAGCCAAAGTCAGAGGCTTAACTGACTGAGCCACCCAGGTGCCCCAAAAATATTTTTTGGAAAGAAAATTGTTAATTATGATTCAGTTTAGAAATTTTACAGTATTTCAAAAATATAAAAAAGAGTCTGTTCCTATAAATATATATATAAAATATATATATAAATATATATAAAATATATAAATATATAATATATATATTATATATAAATTATATAAAAATATATATAATATATATAAAATATATATATATAAATATGTATATAAAATCAGTCCTACAAGATGCTGAAGGGTTAGACATTTAAATGGAGTAAAACAGAAGTGATCATGTTTGAGTCAACTCTCCAGCAAATGAGTCAATTCCAGATGGTATCTATATGCCACTGATCTCCTCACATGATATGAAAGAAAATCAATCACATAAGCACATGATCTCTGAATAGTTGAGAATGCAGAATTGTGGAACCTGTCACATGACATCCAGAGTATGACAAAGAACAAAGATACACTAGGACAGGCGAGATGAAGACCCCAAAAGGGATCTTCACATGGAACAGATGTTTGAAAGGAAAATATTTCTCTAGAAATGACTGATGCCCATGAATGTGAAGAATCTCAGGTCTTCATATGTGTGCAGGTCTCCTTTTCTGATTTATAGCTCTTGCCTGCAGAAATAGATGAATAGGAGCCATAATCACCAAAAGAATTCAGTCCTGAAAATTGCATATGTGGACCCCTCTGTCTCTTCTTAATTAAAAAAAATTTTAAAAGGCAGCAGTGTGGAGGCTGTTCCGGACGAGCAGACATCTAGCCTAGTTGTGAAAGATGGACAGAGGACTTCCAGTTGGACAGATGGCTGTAGGGATGGCGGAGGAAAGAGATAGAGTGGAGTGGAGGGGAATGCTGCAGGAACAGAACAAGGCAGGGGGGCACGGAAGTGATACTGGTACCCACTGTGCCACCACACCTCGAAATGGAGAGTCCCCTTTACCACCAGGTTGTCCCCACGTGTCCTCAGTGTCTCTACTTTGTGCTGCTTTCTACTTACATGCCCAGGAAAGAGTGGGAGGGCCCTGTCTCTGTGCACACGAAGCAGCTAGCATGGTGCTCAGGACAGATCTCAGGATAGAAGAGGCGCTGGCTCAGTCTCAAATTGAAAATAAGTAACAAGCAAACAAACAAACAAACAAACGTTTTCAGGTTCTCACCTTCTTTCCTGCCTTGCTCACTGCAGTCAATTTCTCACCAGTTCCCCTGCCCACTGCTTCAGTCCTTCCTCTAAACTGTGAGTGAGATGACAGCATCGTCCATGATAGAACAAAACCTCTTGTGATGGTCCCATGACTACACTTCAGTGACTCTCTTGGGGCTCCTGGGTGGCTCAGTCAGTTAAGTGACCAACTTCGGCTCAGGTCATGACCTTGTGGTCTGTGAGTTTGCGCCCCCCGTCGGGCTCCTTGCTGGCAGCTCAAAGCCTGGAGCCTGCTTTGGATTCTGTGTCTCCCTCTCCCCCTGCCTCTTCCCCTACTTGCACTCTGTCTCTCTCTCAAAAATAAATAAACCGTAAAAAGAAATTTAAACATAGTAACAGATGTGCAAAAAATAAAGAGAAGAAATCCAGTATATCACTAAAGAAAGCCAATAAATGACAAAAAGAAAAAAAGAGAAGAAAGGAACACAAAAAAAACTACAAAAACAAACATAAGACAAGTAACTATATGTCAATAAGTACATACCTATCAATAATGAGTTTGAATTTAAATAGACTAAACACTCCAACCAAAATATATAGGGTGACGGAATGGATAAAAAAGGAAGACACATCAACTCACTGTCTACAAAAGACTAATTTTGGAACTAAAGTCACAAGAAGATTAAAAGTGAAGGGATGTAAAACTATTTATCGTGTAAATGGAAGTGAACAAGAGCAAGGATAGCAATATATATGTTGGACAAAGCAGACTTTTTTTTTTTTATTTTTTTTAAGGTTTATTTATTTTCGAGAGACAGAGAGACAGAGTGTGAGCGGGGGTGGGTCAGAGAGAGAGGGAGACAGAGAATCCGAAGCAGGCTCCAGGCTCCGAGCTATCAGCACAGAGCCCCAGAGCCCGAAGTGGGACTCGAACCCACAAGTTGTGAGATCATTACCTCAGCCGAAGTCAGAGGCTTAACCGACTGAGCCACCCAGGTGCCCCCAAAGCAGACTTTAAAATAAAGACCATAACAAAAGACAAAGTCAGGCACTGTATAATAATAAAGGGGACAATCCAACAAGAAGATATAACAACTGTAAATATTTATTTGACCAACGTGAGAGCACCAAATATATAAAAGAGTTAATAGCACACATAAAGGAACTAATTGATACTAATACAATAATAGTAAGGGACTTTAACTACCCACTTACATCCACAGATCACCTAAACTGAAAATCAACCAGGCAACAATGGCTTTGAATGACACACTGGATTAGATGTATTTAACAGATATATTCAGAACATTCCATCCTAAAATAACAGAATACACATTCTTTCAAGAGCACATAGAACATTCTTCATAACAGATCACACATTAGCCCATAAAACAAGTGTCAACAAATTCAGAAAGACCATAGTCATACCATGCATCTTTTCCAACCACAACACTATGAAGCTAGATACCACACACACACACACACACACACAATCTGCAAAGAAAACAAAGATATAGAGGTTAAATGACATGCTACTAAACAATAAATGGGTCAACACTATCAAAGAGGAAATAAAAAAATATATACAGAGACAAAGGCAATGAAACACAATGGTACAAAATCTTTGTGATCCAGCAAAAGTGGTCCTAAGAGGGAAGTGTGTGGTCATACAGGCCTACCTCAAGAATCAAGAAAAAATCTCAACTAAACAACCTAACCTTACACCTAAAGGAGTTAGAAAAACAACAAATAAAACCCAAAAAGAGCAAAAGATAGGAAATAATAAAGATTACCGCAAAACCAATGATACAGAAACTAAAAAAGAAAAACAGTAGACCAAAAGAACCAAGAGCTACTTCTTTGGACATTTTTTTAAATGTTTATTTTTGAGAGAGAGAGAAAGAGTGTGCGTGGGGGAGGGACAGAGAGGGAGACACAGAATCCAAAGCAGGCTCCAGGCTCTGAGCTGTCAGCACAGAGCTGGGTGAAGGGTTTGAGCCCACAAACCACGAGATCATGACCTGAGCCGAAGTTGGATGCTTAACCTACTGAGCCACCCAGGCGCCCCAAGCATTAGGTTTAAAAGCAAAAATATATCAACTTTTTTTCTTTCTTTACCAAAAATTGTGAAATTGCTAAACAGAAATTTATAGTGTGTGTTTTTCTGTATGTTCAGTGATTTTGTTTGTCAGGGTCAAGATTTACATGTTGCATAAAATATATTAAATATGACTCCACAATGTGTGAGAAAATGAATTAGGGCCCAATTTGTGGATTACCATTTCTAGTGATGCTCTTTCTTTTTTGAGTTAGGATGAACCAAATAAAATTGAATAGAAAGGGGAAAGGTATTAGAGATTAGAGATCTAGGCTGTGATAGCTGGGATCTGTATAGATTTCAGATCTTATTTTCATGAGCTTTCCAGGGTTTTGGGTACAAAGCCACAGTAGGACCACTACCCACCGATGCCTGAGGGCGAGGAGCCCAGTGGAGGGGGAGCCACGGGGTCATCTGGAACTTCCCAGTGACTGGGCACCACTCAGTGGAAATTCCCCTGAGTGCCCTCAGCTGCTCGCTCTTATGTGGGGTGAATTCACAAGACTCCACTCCTTCCTTCCACCTAATAATTCTTAAGATTATCACGGGCAGTGTTTTCATCTCAATATTTAGCAGTTGCTGGTTATGTTGTTTCAACAAATCTTTCTTTTTTTTAAGCTTATTTATTTTGAGAGAGAAAGACTGAGTGTGAACACAGGAGCGACAAAGAGAGAGGGGAAAGAGAGACTCCCAAGCAGGTTCCACACTGTCAGCTTGTAGCCTGACAAGGGGCTGAAATTCATGAACTGTGAGATCATGACCTGAGGCGAAATCAAGATTCAGAGGCTTAACTGACTGAGCTACCCACGCGCCCCTATTAAATTATTTAATAGGATCCTAACTTCTAAGCACCATCATCATAAAAAATTTTCATTTGCGAAGAGGGGGCAAGATGGCGGAGAAGTAAGGAGCTCCGTACTTGGAGAAGCACTGCTTTTTTGCAGTGACATTTACAAACCAGCTAATATTTAAAAGCAAAAAGAAGAAACAGACTGTCGATCCACTGACATTTTAACATTAGAAGAGGATTTTAGGAAGACATTTGGGCAGAATGAATGATTAGCTTTTATAAAAATTGAAACTGATGACTTTCTGGACCTTTGTCGTGTATTTCAATCTGCCTTTGGCTTATAAGAGACACAAAATTATATAAAGAACAAAGAATCGGTACTTTTCCATTTACTAATTTTGTATCCCAAGTAAAAATTTCTTCTCTTTAGTTTTTTTCCCTTTTATTGAGATACATTTGACATATAACATTATACCAGAGCACACTCCATGAGCTGTCTGATTCATGTTGTGTGAGCACCTTATTTGCCTGTAGAGTCCTTCCCTCATGTATGGTATTTTCCAGACAGTAAAGAATGCTCCCACACCAAGAGCTTGGCACTGAGCCAGCAGTTCACCATACCACTCTCAGCAGAGAGGAGCCGAAGGTCTGCCTCTGCTAATGTGGGTAACTAGACACCTCACATACTCCCTGTATATTGTAGGAGGCTTCCTTGCTTACTAACTCTATCTTTTTTAAAATTATCTTAAATTCTGCAAACAAAATAAAAATACAAATTTTAAAGCCTTCCTGTGTTTGGCATGATGACGCCCCTCCTTTTGGGTCCCCAAGTTTCCCAGGGTGACAGAAGATGCCATTTGGTGGCAAATGCCCCCTCAGCCCCAGAGCCCAGGCTCCCAGGCTCACCCTTCTGGTGAGCCAGGGGGCACAACTGCTCAGCTCTACACCCAGGCACCAGGTGATTCTGGCCAGCACCAACCCGATGGAAATGAGAAGTGAGGTTCCTCGGAGGCATCCATGTGAGCACTTTCCCATCAACAAGAGAGGATTCATGCCGTGAAAAAGGAAGACAGCCGTATGCCATGACATTAACTTGGTTTATTACTAGCCTCAGAGAAAATGTTCTTTATGGAAATAGCAAATATGAAATGTAAAAATAAAGCACATTTGGATACACGAGTGAAGATTTATAAATATTGTATATGAACACATAGGAAAATATATAGTTTAAAGCTTTTCCAAATACTTACACACATATTACTTTGCTTCAAGATTTCTTGGTTGTGTGGAAACTCATGTATCTCTGGGTAACCAAGTGATTTCAATACATATTTGAGTGAATTTTTTATCAGGCTTAATTTATAGCATTAACTTTTCTCGGTCAGATGGGAAACTGATCTTATTTATAAATGTTGACATAATGTAGGGTTTCTGTTTGTTTATACTTTAAAGAGTCTAAAATTGGGTATTTTTATCATTATTTATATCACATTAGCTCAAAATTGTTTAAGATGGAAGTTTGGTTTTTGTTTCTACTTTTTAACATTTTTCTTTTAAAGTTTATTTCTTTATTTTGAGACAAAGGGACAGAGACAGACAGAGACAGACAGAATGAACAGGGGAGGGGCAGAGACAGAGGGAGAGAGAGAATCCCAAGCAGGCTCTCCACTGAGAGCACAGAGCCCAACGTGGGGCTCAATCCCATGACTGTGGGATCATGATGTGAGCTGAAATGAAGAATTGGACACCTAACCAACTGAGCCTTGCAGGTGCCCCTGTTTTTACATTTAATATCCAAAAATGTGTAGATTTTTTATTTTATGCTTATTTTTTAGATTTTTTCATGTTGGGTGTTTACTATCATTACTGTTAGAAAACAAGAATTCAGTACTATTATTCATAATTGCTCTATCCATAATATTTTAAGTCTGTCTGATCTATTAAAAGCTGAAAAAACAGGGGCACCTGGGTGGCTCAGTTGATTAAGCATCTGGCTGTTGGTCATGATCTCAAGGCATTGGGCTCTGTGCTGACAAGTGGAGCCTGCTTGGGATTTTGTCTCTCACCCACTTTCTCTGTCCCTCCCTGCTTGTATACTCTGTCTCTCTGTCCCTGTGTCAAAATAAATAAAGAAAAAGAAAAGCTGACAAAACAAATTTAAAGTTTTATATTATTATTTTTCTACTTTTCTGATATGTTTTGCTGTGGTATTATTTGGTCACTCATTGGCTTATTGCTGTAGTCAAAAACTCTTTTATTTTTTATTTACCTTTTTAATTTTTTAATGTTTGTTTAGTTTTGAGAAACAGACAGAGAGTCAAGCAGAGGAGGGGAAGAGACAGATGGAGACACAGAATCCCAAACAGCTCCAGGCTCTGAGCTGTCAGCACAGAGCCTGACACAGGACTCAAACTCATGGACTGCAAGATCATGATCTGAGCTGAGGATGGACACTTAACCAACTGAGCCACAGAGGCACCCAAGAACTCTTTATTAAACATCAAATTATACCTAGCTCTCTTTGAAGAAAGGGAAAAAAAAAGTCTTAGAATAGACCAATCTAAATTGCTGCTTTATAGGATATCTGTTCTATCAGGAAAAGCAATGAAAAATATGTAAATAAAATGCAAACTCTTTAAATGAGATGGCATGCAATGGGGAGAAACATAAAACAGAGATGGAAGTGGGGATTGGGAAATAGAGTATTACTGTTTAAAATCAGACGCTGAAGAAAGCACCAGCAAAAATTTGAATATTTCAGTAGATTCTTAAAAAAATAGGTGAAGAAGCAGAATGTAGCAATGTTGGGAATGACACTGCAAGAAAAAGCAGCAGAGACTGAAAGAAGAACTTATACTTGGAGTGCTAAAATAAAACAGCAAGCACAGGACTATGGTTAGAGCCCCTTGATGAAAGCAGAAGGTGGTAGGAGAGGATATAAAAAAGGGAATGTGGAAGACCCCTGTGGGGAAGACAGGAAGGGCAGTGGCTCCTTCCCTGGCTGTCATCAGATTCGGAGTTTTATTGAAGAGCCTGAAATTAAGTCCTCCATTAAGAACAATCTCAGGCTGCACATAGTCCCAGTTCCAGGAGAAGCTTCAGCTGAAGCCACCCTCGGAGCACCCTCGGATCTGCCAATCAAAAGAAATGTGTAACATTCCTGTAGTCTTGGAGACGAGTCAGGGCTAGGAACTGCAGGTAGTTACTTTGTACAAACTTGCCAATCAATCACTGCTTGCCTTAGCCCCATGTAGATTCTCTGAGCCCACCTCATAATTGGTCATTTTAAAAGACTCTCAAAGGTCATGACTGGGTCCCACCAAAAGTAACAGATGCCTCGCAGATAAAGAATGGTCAAAACTGTTACTATGCTGTTACCATGGGTGTTGTATAATTATGATTGGTGCTTATGTACTGATGCAAAACGTACAACGTGTGCACGGTAACACCCCCACCCTTACCCCATAAAAACCCTGCTCACCACTGTTTGGGGCTCCACTTCGCTGCCGCTTCACCAGGAGACAGGTGAGCCCCTGCTCGAGCTTGTAATAAAGACGCTTTTGTACTTGCATCGGTGCCAGCTCCTTGGAGGTCTCTGGGGACTCGCGATTCGGGCATAACATTATCAAATACCAATGATCAGTAACCCCCTCCACTATCCAATTAAACACAGTCTCTGGGCTAACAAATGGGCACCTGTGTTTCTGTTTCTTTACTCTTTTTCTTTCCTCCCTTCCTCTCTCCATCCCTGTCTCCCTTCTTCCCTCCTTCCTTCCTTCCTTTCCTTGTTCCTCTATTTCATTTGCTTGATTTTATTTCCTTACACTTTCAAGATACTCTTAATATCCAGCCAATGATAGAAACCACTAATGTATGCCAAATTCAGCCAAAAGCTGAAGGTTTCACTTAAATTCTATATTAAAAAAATAAAATAAAATAACTGCAGACATTTTGACTATCTTGTGCACCAGGCATCTTGTCTCCTACATACCTGAGCAGAAAGAAGTTCTGCTTTCTGAAAAGAAACCTTAGGCTCAGGAAAACCAGACATAGTTGAGAGTCCATAGTAATCAAACTATGGGGATCGAGTAAGCCCTGAATTGTAAATAGTAGATTCCCCACCCCCAAGAAGGCAGTCACCAGGCATATAGCCCTGCTGCACCCCGACAGCCCCCTCCCTAGAAGCACATGAGAATGTTCCACTACAGTAAATTGTCCCTAAAACAGATAAAAGACAGATAAATTCTTCTGGGGAGGGGGGTGACTCCCAATGACACAGAAGAGCAACATCACCCAAAATACAGCTCACCAGCTGTGCAAGTATATATAGGTTCAAATTCGTGTTTAGAAACTTACATTTAAACATAAACAGGAGACATTAAATTACTAAATTACCAATAGTGAGAGCAAAGAGAAAGTAAAGAGAAACCCAAACAACATTTTAAAGGTAATCATAGTTAATATAGATAATATGCAGAACAGATATAAATTAGTTACCTGTAACTCATTCCCCTGTACATACAGGCAATATTGTACCATAAGGGTGGAGTCAGAAAATAGTAAAATCACTTGAAATTTTAAATATGTATAGGACAACTGAGAAGAAACTACAATAACAGAGCTAAAACATAACTATACAAGCTATTTCAAAAAAATTAAACATAATTATAGAAGATACCTCAAAAAAATTAAAACTCCATTAAAAATGGACCAAAGGGCTCCTGGAGGGTTAAGTGTCTAACTCTCAATTTTAGCTCAGGTCATGATCTCAACCTCATGGAACTGAATCCCACACTGGGCTCCACACTGAATGTGGAGGCTGCTTGGGATTCTCTCTCTCCCTCTCACCCCTTCCCTGTGCACACACTTGCACCTGCTCGTTCTCGTTCTTGCTCTCACTCTCTATCTCTCTTAGTCAGTTAAGTATTGGACTCCTGTATTCAGATCAGGTCATGATCTCCCAGCTCATGGGTTTAATCGAGCCCTGCATCAGGCTCTGTGCTGACAGTGCAGAGCCTGCCTGGGATTGTGTCTCCCTCTCTCTCTGCCCCTACTCCTACCTGCTCATGCTCCTTCTCTCTTTCCACCCCTCCCTTGCTCTCTCTCTCTCAAAAATAAACATTTAAAAATAAATAAATAAATAAATAAATAATAAAAATGGACAAAGGAATTGAATAAACATTTCTTTTTTCTTTAATGTTTTTATTTCTTTCTGAGAGAGAGAGAGAGACAGCGTGAGCAGGGGAGGGTCAGAGAGAGAGGGAGNCTATACAAAAAATATTCTTCATAACATATACACATACAGCCTGAACAAATTTTTAAATGCTTCAATATTTTAAAAAAGTTACACATTGTGATCAAATATTATTTATCCCAGAAACATGAGATTGATGTAAAAATGAAAATCAATTTAAGGTACTATATTAATATAATTAATATAATAAAGGACAAAACCCACAATGTCATCTCAAGAAATGTGCAGAAATCATCTGACAAAATCCAACATCTATTCATGATAAACACCCTCAATAAATCAGGAACAGAAGAAACTTCTCCAATATATTAAAGAGCATGTATAAAATCCTATAGCTAATATCACACTCAGAACGAGAGATGGGAGACTTTTGCCCTAAAATGGAAAAGAAGGTAATTATACCCATCCACACCATTCTGTTGAACATTTTACTGGCGGTTCTAGCCAGTGCAATAAAGCAAGAAAATTAAAGTCATACAGATGAAAAATAAAGAAGCATTTCAAAGGACATGATCTCATAATAGGAATCTACAAACTAATACTAGAATAAATAATTTTAACATGTTTTCAAGATAAAAGAATACACAAAAACCAATTGTATTTCTATATACTGGAAATGAGCAGTCCAAAACTGAAATTAAGAAAGTAATTACCACAGTCAACTAATATTTCACAAGGGACTCATGAATAAGAAGACAGTATGTTCAATAAATAGTTTCTTCCACATCCCTGGTTTGGATTCATTTTCCTTGATGATTAGTGATGTTGAACATCTTTTCAGGTACTTGTTGGTCATGTACAGGTCTTCCTTGGTAAAATGCCTAGTAAGATTCTCTATCCATTTTTTTAAAACCAAATTATTTGGTTGTTTTTTGTTGTTGTTTGATTTTGGGTTTGGGGAGGTTTTGTTTGTCTTTGCTATTGAGTTGTAGACATTCTTTATTTTGGCTATTAACCCTTATCTCTTATGTGGTTTGAAAATACTTTCTCCTGTTCCACAGGCTACATGTTCATTCTACTGACTACTATGCTGTGCAGAAGATTTTTAGTGTGACTTGGTGCCACTTGTCAATTTTAGCTTTTGTTGCTTGCACTGTTACTGTCATATCTAAAATCTCATGGCTAAGACCAGTGTCAAGGAACTTTCCCTGTGTTTTCTCCTAGGAGTTTTATGGCTCTGGGTCTTAAAGTCTTTAATTAATTTCAAGTTAATTTTTGTTAGTTGTATAACATAGCACATGGGTCCCCTTTCATTCTTTTGCATGTGAATATCCAGTTTTCCCAACATTATTATTTTTAATATTTTTAACTTTTTTTAAGTTTTCTTTATTTATTTTGAGATAGAGAGAGAGAAAGAGAGAGAGAGAGAGCACATGCGCATGCATGAGCATGGGAGGAGGAGAGAGAGGGAGAGAAAGAAACCTAAGCAGGCTCTGCACTGTCCGTGTGGAGCCTGATGTGGGGCTTGAACCCACGCACTACGAGATCATGACCTGAAACAAAATCAGGAGTCAAGATACTTAACTGAATAAGCCACCCAGGTGCTCCTCCCCAACACTATTTATTGAAGTCATAATTTGCATGTAGATTATCCATTACCAAATGAAACAATACTTTGCCCAGTAATTCACATGGCTAGAGAATTCAACAAGGTATGTCTACTTATTATTGATATAAAAGCAACCCAAAAAGCAGTCACAGTGTTCTACACTTAATTTCTGTGCCATATGTGTATCCCATATGTTAGACATCTATCTAGATATGCAGATACGAGGTTTATGGTTGGCTCTTTATATCCAGAAATTTTGCATCATGAGTAAACACTGCATAGTAATTCCCTGATGGTTTGGTAATTTCCAAAATACATATTATGACACATAAATATTGTAAAATGATTAGCTCATAATAGGAAATACAGGGGCTTATTTATGCCCACCTGAACCCATGTACAAATATCTGAGTCTGACTACAGTATCAGTATTAGCTGTGAGATCTTAGTTGTCTTTTCATTTAGCTCTGAGCCCAAACACAGAGAAGACAGGTGTAAGAGAGTATGAGATGCACATGAAATTTCAAGAGGCATTTAGCATCTTGATCATGTATTCACCCTCTCCCAACAGAAGGATCTAATAGTGGTTTATATTTCTTTGTGTTAGGGGTGTCTTAATTACGTAAAACAAAAGCAGAAATAAAGATAACAAATTAGCAGTCACACCTTTCAAAACTGGAAAGCATATAGACTACAGGGCGTTCATCACTATTATTCTTAATCTAATTAATACATAAAATATGAGTATTTAATAACAAGTGCTAGGAATATAAAAGTTCTTAATGCTCAATTGACTGAAATTCTAAAATTAGACTCCTGAAAATTCTACTAATGGCCAATAATGAGTAACTGGATATGAATTTTTGATGAAGCAAAGAAAAATGTACTATTGACTTGTGGACAATGGAGGGTATACAAGCAACCCCTTTTGTTCTATCACTGACCTTATACTTGTTAATAAAGTCTCCTCACATGTCCATACCAGCCTGGGAGATACACACATTCGTCATCATCATGACCTATGTAAGAAACTTCAGGCTTAGCTCGTTAAATAAAACACTGAATGTGAGAAAGTGAAATAACCCACCCACATTAGCACCACTACAAGGTGGCAAGTCTGAGATTCAAACCTAGATCTCAACTCCAAACACAGAGCTTGCCCCTCAAAGGCTAGCTAGAAAAGAAAATAAGTGAATGAATAGCTACTGTCTCCTCATCAAACGTTAATATTGCACCTTCGCCTGACTGCCTTAAAATGACTCTCAGAAACAAATTCTATAAAGATCTGTGAGGTTTTCATTAAAATGTCTGTTTAAACGTGATGTTTTCGAAATATCCTTCTTTCTGCCTGTGATTATTGCTTGTGACCATAATGAATATTGATCCTTGTTTGTTTCTGAAAAGTTATGTTCTTTGTGTTCAGTGACCTCTTTTATGTTTGTTACCACAAATGTGTGGAGATAAAGGATAACCCCAGTGATTGTGCCCGGCAGCCGGCCCCCTGTAACCACCCCCTCTTGTCCACTGAGGCAGCGTGGCCCAGCTCCAGATGGGGAAGAGGCATCACAACAGACTCCGTGGTGGGGAGTCTGTCCCTAAGAACCCACGTTGTACCACCGTAAATGGGTGGCAGATAATACACCCCCCCTTACCACTGAGGCACTATTTCGAAAATAGCAACTGTTCCCACAAATTTACTTGATTCTCTTCTGCAACACCTTGTAAACTTATATCTGTAAAAAATTAGTAGGGATTTCAATTTTATTCAGCAATACATTGCTTTTTGTACCTTAATTGGTACAGAAAGAAATACAAGATCTATTTTAATATCAAAAAAATGAGGATTGTATTTTTGCCAATAATTACAGATATTTAAGCTGTTGAACACATCTGTGTTCCAAAACATATTAGAAATACGATACTTTAAAGAATTTAGTCTAACATTGCTTACTGACAAAAAATTAAAAGTTATTTTTATATTTTAAATATATTTTACTTTCCCATAAATATAACTGATAAGCATGATTTCCTAGAGAGCAATCCACATGCATTTACACCAAAAGAAGACGTCTTTATGCTTCTTTGAAACTGTTTATTCACTACACCTATTTCCTATATGTAATACTTGTATTAAATAAAATATATGATATTGCATAATGTACTACATGTAAAATAAAATCACTGCAACTTCTTTCTGTAAAATACTGGATGAATTTCAATTATGTGCTCATCACTACAACAGGTTCTGCCCATGTGAGGAAGCAAATGTCACAATGTGACGTGCAGAAACGTTCCTTAAAGGTCTTTTCCAGGCTGTTACACACAAAATTAAAGTGCATGAAGAAAGGGAAGAATAACATGAAACAGTCATGCAGATAGTGCACTTGGATTCTGAGACACCTCCATCACACAAGCCCTACCCGGTAAGTTACACCAGCTCCTGTAACCGCAGTGTCCATAGGCACCAGGTGAGTCTGCTGGTCTTTTCTCATTTCACACCCACTTCTCTTGGCTTTTCATCTTTCCCCCAGGCCCCATCCTGTGCCTCTCTTTATCTGGGTTTTTTTTTTTTTTTTTTTTTTGAAAGACAGAGACAGAGAGAATCTTAAGCAGGTTCCATGCTCAGCCACTTGTGGGGTTCGATCCCATGGGGTTCAACTATGATATCTTGACCTGAGCCAAAACCAAGAGTTTGATGCTTCATCAATTGAGTCACCGAGTCAGCCCCCTCTGCCCCCACTACTACATTCTTCTTTCTCTACTTCTCTTATGCTCTGTCCAGACCTTGGCATCTTTCTCCAACTACCTCTCTCATTCTCTGGCATTCTGTAACCTTCTTAAATTGTTCTTTTCTTTTTCCAACAGCTTTTTGTTTTCTGACCCCCAAGAGTTACATTTGACATAGTGTAACAGAGAAGGTTAATTAATGAAAAATTAAGCAAGATCAAAATGTAATGTTTTTTCCAAACATGGGTAGTACAATGCAGGTTTGACAACTCTAAAACACCAGAGACCCAGTCTCATTCTCTCTTTCTGCTATACCATCCAAAGCCACATGGATTCTCTCCTTAAATGTGACTCATGGTCCAACGTGGCTGCTACAGCCCCAGCCATCATAAATGTGTTCCATGAGGGAAGAAGTTGAGGGAGTAGCAGAGAAAAAGGATCTATACCAGAAAAGTATCCTCCTTTAAAAAGCTTTCTGGCATTCCCAGAGATTCTCCCACTGGGTAGACATGTATCAGAGGAAGGATAAGCCAATCTCCTCTTACAGCTATTAGTGAGGGAGAAATGGGTGGATTTAATGGAGGCTGCTAGAAGTTTCTGTCCCTCACCATCTTCCTTCATTCCGTCCCTGTAATGGAGAGCATTTGTCAACCCCTGGTCTACAATACAGAGGAATTTCTAGAAATAACTGCTGAAATGTCTAGTTTAAGTATCTTTTCTAAAATGCCGTAAGTTAGCTAGCCTAAGGGAGTTCTGTATAGTGGCAACTGTTACCAAAACCCAACGCTAAGCTTGCCTGTGAGAGAAACTCTCCTTGGTGGTTTGTTGCACTGATCTTCTGAAATATGTCTGGGAGGCAGGGTCTGTGGGACTTGACTACAGCCAGGAATGGAGGAGCGGGCGGTGGGGCCTTCTGGCCCAGGCAACACCTGCAGGCCTCTGTTTACCACCTGCTCAGATGGTAAACTGTGAATCCAAAAGGACTGAACTCTTTTGTTCTTTGTGCTGCTCCAGTAAGAAACCCAACGACAATCCCAGCACTGACAGGCTGTGCAGAAAACTAACATCAGCTGCCACTGCCTAAGTACTTAACAATAACCTCAGGCGCTGCGTTCGGTATTCAGTTAGTACTCGTCTCTGAAAGCACCCGACTTACTCAGGAGATACCCTGCACAACCTATGCATGTGCTGCATAGCGCACATGCCAGGCTCCATCTCAACCCCCTCCTCAGGGACTTCCCAGGCTAACAGCTCTCGTTTAGTAAATCCCCTTGGATTTTCTAACAGTCAACCAAATTTGAGAACCACTGGCCTGGATTCAAAGTTGTTTTGTTTTGTTTTGTTTTGTTTTGTTTTCCATAAGTCACATCAATTTCAGAGAGAACGGGTAATACCATAATACCTAGGAAGAGCTACACACTGAACTCCTGAAGTGTCTGCAGTTACGAGAAGTTATGAAGTTACAACTAGAACTGATAAGACTTGAAGTGTTAAATAGGGCTAGCGTGCACTTCTGCTATGGGTTCAGTCCTCTGTCAGGGTGGCTCAGTCTGCTATGGTGGTCCTCACTACAGACTCTGTGCTGAATGATTCTCAGTTAATCCTCCGTGGTCACTAACATCCCAGATTGAAGAATTCCTTCAAGAATTAGCACTGTTGGCAAAACCAGATTAACTGAATGGGTAACTGTAACAAGGTGATAAGGTGATGGCAGCTACACTGGACAGATCCACTTGTCCAACGGATGCAACTTTCTCAAAAAAAAAAAAAGCTTATTATACTCCGTGTGCATCACAGTCTTTTTTAGGTAATTTCTAAATAATTCTTCCACAAAATCAGAGGATATAACTCAGAAAAGAATTCTCCAAGTCACAAACTCCTCTAAAAGACATCTTCTTTATATATATGTACATCAACATGTATACAGGGTTTCTGTAGTGGTTGTCTGGATTATTTACAAATATTCTGGTTCTTCTGGGCACAGGTCAGGGATGAACTTGAACTCTGACATGGCCATGCAACTCTCAGGCCAATGAATATGTGAGCAGAAGGGTCTTGTGTCACTACCAAAGGGAAGCTTTAAGAACCAATTCATCTAGGGGAATCTGAGGGGCTCAGTCGGTTGAGTGTCTGACTCTTGATTTCGGTTCAGGTCATGGTCTTGTGGTTCATGGGTTTGAGCCCCTCATTACACAGACAGGCTCTGCACTGACAATGTGGAGCCCGCTTAAGATTCTCTCTCTCCCTCCCTCTCTGTCTCTCTCACAAAATAAATAAACATTAAAAAAAAACAGACCCAGTACATCTTAAACATAGCTATAAATATGTATCTCTATTTTCTTTTGCTCCCACACAGTGTGGACTGTCTTGGGTGATGGCTATGCCACCCTCCTGGGTCCTGAAGTGAGGAGAACACAGACAGGGCTGCCAGGTAGCCCATGTGGGACATGCTAGGTAGGTGAGAAAGAAAGCCTTCCTTACTGTAGGCCCCCAAATGGGGGGGGGGGTGCTCATTTTCACAGTATTGCCTAATTTATCTTGCCTGACTCCTTTGCAGCAGATCAAAAGGTCTCATGCCTTTTCTTAAAATGTATACCATCATGGGGGTGCCTGGGTGACTCAGTTGGATAAGTGTCTGACTTCAGCTCAGGTAATGATCTCATGGTCTGTTGAGTCGAGCCCTGTGTCAGGCTTTGTGCTGACAGCTCAGAGCCTGGAGCCTGCTTCAGATTCTGTGTCTCCCTCTCTCTCTGTCTCTTCCTCACTCATACTCTGTTTCTCTCTCTCTCTCAAAAATAAGTAACATTAAAAATGTTTTTTACATATGTATCATCACCAAAAATGACCCTTTTCAAATCCAGCAATAATTTAAGCCGATTTATAGGGGGGAAAAAATCATCCCTGTATTAGTAACAATTTCAGAAAACTCGTTTCTCTCTGTGTGTTAATTCCTTAACAACTATGTAATGCAGCATCCAGAGGGGGAAATCTGCTGCTTTCAGTAGTGAACGTTAGTGAGCTATGCAAAAAGAACAGAGTGAAACTTCACCTTTTTAACTGCATAAAACAAAGACCTGTGTCAAGAAAAGGCAGACCCTTCAGCCTGCGATCCAGAACTCCTGGAGGCAGATGTGCTGTCCTGTGTGCTGGCTCTTTTACTAACAGCCATTCTTGGCTGTGACCTGTCAGCATTTCAGGAAACCACACGGCTTCAGAATTAGCAGAAAACCACATTCATCTCAGAAGAAAAACTAGTAAAGTTACAAATACTTCCCTCTAGGAAAAGGAAAAGGAAAAGGATTAGGAAAAGGAAAAGGAAAGGAAGGGGAAAGGGAAAGGGAAAGGAAGAGGAAAGACAAGGTTATGGAAACGCCGGATCACGAAGACTCCCCTCCCCGCAGGTTAATCCCCCAGTTCCCACCCCCTTCCCAATGGCCAGCCTGCAAGGTCTCTGGCCTGCAAGGGTCGCCGAACACTTTTCTGCCCAAGGATTCTTCTGACAGAAGATCAATCCTGATGCTCGTTTAACTTGGCCTCCGCTTTCTTTCACCTTGATGTCCTCGTCTTTTAGAAGCATTTTCCTGTTTGTTCCAGAAACTCAGGGGCTGCTGCGGGCAGCGTCTGCTCACAGTGGCATGAAGCCTGGGAGGAAGGGCACCTGTTTCCTGCTCAGGTCACGCACACGTGCCAGTCTCCTTGAAGAGCCCATGAGAATCACACCACGGCGCCGTGCACACCGTCCGGCCCAAGCCACCACCCGCTCCTCCCCACATGCAAACAACACGTGACCTGTGCTCACTCATTGTTTCTCACCCCAAGCTGTGCTGGAAGGCACAACCGGTCCTGACATAAGTTATAACTGTTCAGGGGCAGAGCCCAAAGTGTCACCTCATTAGGTTCACATTCCGTGAAAATGAGAGATTTCTGGAGACATCCTAATAAGCCAGTCTTGCCTTGCACAAAATATTTAGCTAAATCAGAAAAAAATGTGTTCTCTTCCAAAACTTATTTTTAGCCTAAATAAATCTGTTATTTCATTAAAACATGCATTGTCCAGTTATGGTTTACTGCAATGCACACTAATGACATTAAAAGTGCCTTATGAGTATGCCGACAAAACCCGCGGAAGGCTTACTTTACTTTTTATCGAGCGGAAGGAGGACAGCCTTACTGAAGCTGCTTTGCCAAGCTACAAAACATACCAAACAAAAATTTCCCCAAAGGTGAACTAAGACACACCCACACCATAGCACACGGCACTGACTCAGCCAACACGCACCTGCACAAATGTTCCATGCGGGAGGGAAGGTGCGCAGGTCTAGACTAAGCCAGACTCTGGATGACTGGATTCAGATCCTGCCCACTGTACTAAGTGGGTATGGCACCTCCAGGTGAGCGCTAAAGTAACATAAGCCTCAGGGAGATTATGAACAATGATGTTCCATAATTTACAGGAATAGTCGCTCATATAACTTATGACTAGTGATGCTATGATCTGAATTAAAAGTAGATGGGTCCCCTATCGCTGAGCCTGACAAGCTGGCTGTCAGTACAGCTGGTTCTTGTGATGCACCTCACTCGTGCTGACCCCCACCCTGGTCTCCCCGCCTCCAGGAAACAGGAAGTTATACTTCCCAGCCCCTGGCAGTCAGACACCACCACAAGGCTGGTTATGATCAGTGTGCTAAGAACAACAGTCAAAGGAAACCCGACTCGGTGAACTTCGGTCGCGTGGTGAGGCAGGAAGGTCAAGTGGTATCATCCCCCGAGCTGACTTTCCTCCGTTCCGTGTGTGACAGAGCCACACACTCTGTTCCACACACAAAACCAACATGATTGGCAAACACACAGTCATTGTGTCAAGCCAGGAACTGGCACCAGGAGTGGGTTGCTGCCATGAGTAGAACCTAAGCTCCAGAGCTCTGGATAAGGAACGACAGGGAAGGTGGAAAACCAGCTGCACTCGGAGGGTGCAGTGAGAGGGACTGTCCCCAAAGATAAATTAGGAGGCTGAGTGTGATGCTAATGGACTTGTCCTTTTAGGAAAAGATGGTAGAGGACAGAGTGGTAGTAGCGGGTATCTGGCCAATACAGGCAGCAGCTGGAAACACGCCACAGGCAGAGTGGCTTCAGAAGGGATCTATGAAATCACAGGCAGAGGTAAATGCGAAAACAGAGATGTGTACTTCTGCCAGAGCAACAAGCTGGGGCCAAAAACCCTCCGTGACCAGCATGCACGGGGCCATCAGACAGCAACACGACAGGTGGGAGAGAGAAACATGCTGTGCTGAGTCCAGCGTCCCACACTGCTGGCTCTGCAGTGCTCCTGTCGGTTTATCAGCAGTGTAGACAAAGAGGTTGAGACGCTGAGTGAAAGGCAACATCTAAAAAGGCTAAGCAGAGACCTAACAGTCTTACAGATCCAGGAAAAAAATACAATCGAGTCCAAGGTACAAAGGAGCTGGAATTCAGGAGCCAAACGTCAGAACAGAGAGGGATGAAGGGAGCCTAACAGTACCACCTTCAGGAGTCCGCGGATCCCTAAGCAGAATGGGGCCAAGAAACCAAGAAGTGGAAAGATGGAAAGGTGGAGAACCTGACGCCACGTTCTACAGTGTGTGGGCGCGGGTGTGCACGAGGCTCCGGAGACCACCTGTGGGCTTGGAGCCTCCCCAGAAAGGCGCACAGCACTGAAGCCACTCTACAAGGTGTCACGGTCTATTACCGTCCAGGGTGTAATAACCCACACAGGGACAAAGGAGTTTGAGGAGAAGTCCCAGAGAAACCAAGAGCAAGCTGGGGGGGTGGGGGGGGGGCTC
>NW_027528640.1:3775690-3783252 GCF_008692635.1 Crocuta crocuta
TGGGGGGGGGCTGCTGGGGACTCACACGTGCAAGGTGCTGGCTGCCAGGACAGCTCCCCTGGTCGCAAGTCCAGGAATTTTACTGGGGGTGGGTCCCCAAGACACTCAGCACCTGCCGGACGGACCTGTTTCTCAGACCCCGACTCTAAGAGCAAACAGGTATTCACTAGATATCACAGGATGTCAGGATGATTTTATCTGGTCTTGGGGGTCAGGGTGGCCCAAACACTGAGGTGTATAGAATCACAGCTCACAACTGATCTCCCAGGGGCCTTTCCCAACAACAGGGCTTTCTGTGGCAACCCCGGCCTGCTAGCAATCTCTACCTGTGTGACTGGGAAAACAGACATTGAAACTGACCCAGGCCCCAAGGATGGTGGACTCAGATAATAACCATGAACTTTCAGTAGAGCCCCCAAATGGCCATGTTACACAGGAGGACTAAGGACCCCCTGGAGATGTCCCCCTCCTTATCCCTGCAAACCCTGGCTGTGCTGGGTTACGCGAAAAAGAGTAACTGAGGGTGAGAGTGGAATTCAGTTAGCTTGTCAGCTGGTGTCACGTGGGGGCATTATGCAGAATTATCTAGATGGGGTTCAATATAATGACAAGGGACCTTACAAGCAAAAGAGGCAGAAGAGCGAGCCTTGGGGACGCAGAAGGCCATGTGATGAAGCAAGTGGAGCCCAGACTGATGTGTTCACAGGGTTGAAAGACGAACGCCTCTGCAGATGGACCAGGAGCCAAAGAAAGAGGACAGACTAAGCACCTGGAAAGGGCAAGGAAAAGCCTGTCCCCCAGAAGCTCCAAAAGAAACACAACCCTCCAAAAACCTTGGTTTTAGCCAAGTGAGGACTCACTTCAGAGAGTTTTTCCCCAGAGCTGTAAGATCATTAATTTGTGTGGTTCTCAGCCATTAAGCCCGTGCTAATTTGTTTCAGTAATCACGGAAACCAAATATTGTCTACATCATGGGATGGTAAGGACACATAGTCTTTTTTCTTCTTTCTTCTCCAATAAAACCCACTGAATAGGTTCACTGTTTTATTGGATTGTGACATTTATGGAAGGGACTCTGTATAATAAAGCTTCCCTCCAAACCACAGCAGATGTGAAGTTGGTGTACCCACACTAACATGACCCAGAGGAGCCTTTGAAGCGATGAGAGAGAAAGTTACAGGAGTCAGGCCACTAGTAAGATTTAATAATCCCACATCTGTATGCACATAACACAGCCTCAAACACAGAAAACTGATAGTTTAACTAAAAAAAGACAAAGCCACAATTAATGTATATTAGTGCTCTTTCATTAGTAATCAATAGAGTTAATCACCGAGTAGGTATATGTGGAACAATTTGCACAATTGGTATATTTTAGTCTAGTCTCAAAAAGATTTTTTAAAAAAATTTTAAGGTTTATTTTCGAGAGAGAATGAGACAGAGTGCAAGCAGGGGTGGGGCAGAGAAAGAGGGAGACACAGGATTTGAAGCAGACTCCAGGCTCTGAGCTGTCAGCAGAGAGCCAGCTGCGGGGCTTGAACACACAAACTGTGAGATCATGACCTGAGCCGAAGTTGAACTCTCAACTGACTGAGTCCCCAGGTGGCTCCACTCTCAAAAAGTTTTAACAGACTGATATAAAATGCTTTAGGCTCACTGATCATAGTGCAAATATGCTAGATATTCATGGATATTTGGAAATGAAATGCTAATAAAAAACTCAAAGGTACAATGAGAACATAAAATTAAAAAACATTAAAATATTCAACAAAATATGCACATCAAACTGTGTAGGAAGCAGCTAAGACCTGTTAAACAGGACCTAATAGCATTAAATGCGTATGTTAGAAAATAAAACAGGCTGAAAACATTATTTAAATATCCATCTCCAAATCTAAGAATGATAACAGTGTGTTAAATCCAAAAGAATTATTTGTATTTCCCTGATGAGGAGGGATGCTGAACATCGTTTCATGTGTCTGTTGGCCATCTGGATGTCCTCTTTGGAGAAGTGTCTGTTCATATCTTCTGCCCATTTCTTCACTGGGTTGTTTGTGTTTCGGGCGTGTAGTTTGATGAGTTCCTTATATATTCTGGATATTAACCCTTTATCTGATATGTCATTTGCAACTATCTTTTCCCATTCCGTTGGTTGCCTATTAATTTTCTGGGTTGTTTCCTTGGCTGTGCAGAAGCTTTTAATCTTGATGAGGTCCCAACAGTTTATTTTTGCTCTTGATTCCCTTGCTTTTGGGGATGTGTCAAGTAAGAAGTTGCTGCGGTGGAGGTCAAGGAGGCTGTTTCCTGCTTTCTCCTCTAGGGTGTTGATAGTTTCCTGTCTCACGTTCAGGTCCTTTATCCATTTTGAGTTTATTTTTGTGCATGGTGTGAGAAAATGATCTAGTTTCATTCTTCTGCATGTTGCTGTCCAATTCTCCCAACACCATCTGAGCACTGAGTGTTATGTGGAAACTAATTTGACAATAAACTATTAAAAAAAAAAAAAAGAAAATAGCAATGAAGAAAGCAAAACAAAAAGAGGAAAGAATAACAAATAACGAATTCAAATATTGATTCTTTCAGATGACCAATAAAATTGATAAACTTTAAAAAAAAATAAATAAATCCAAAAGAATTAGAAAAAATAAGAAAAGTAAAAACATGAATTAATTTAATATAAAATAAATATGGAGACTATGAAGTCTACTTTGTCAGAAACCAAATGCAATCAGAATGGGCTAAAATTTAACTGGGAAATTTCCTAACTTACATCTCTTTATTTCTATCTCTTTTAATAACGACAATAGAATAGTAGCTTAAATGTTAGGTAGGTAAAAATCATCTGTATGATGAAGATTACGTTTTAAATCTTGACTTTACCATGAGGAGTAAATGGAAAGCTGCACGTGGCTGCACAGACAGACATTCAGTCCTTGGTAACGATTCCTGTCTTCATGCTGGGATGGACTTCCCGTCTGTAGCTGGGAAGCCTCACGGCCTGCGACGGCATGGCGAGAGGAGTCTTGTCACCGTATTCATGTGAACCCAAATCACATGACATGAGGCTTCAAATTTTTCTTTTAAATCTTCTCACAAAAGGAAAAGGATAATTGTATTTAAACTAAACTACCAGATCTATTCTCATTTTTTTAATGTGTGGAGGAATCCATAATGATGAGCTACACATTTTCTCTTTTTAATAGAAAGTGTGCAAAAATACAGGTGGTCTCCCACTATATTAACATTGAACATCTTCACGTACTAGAGATGAGCTTCAATCTTATCAGCTTGTGTCCCTTCCTCCTTGACACATCTTGAGAGTTCTACTGGAGTCACACGCAAAATCTGAATTGTCAGATTAACACTGAACACTGTTGAATGTTAAGCAGAACTGCTCCCCTAGTGCTTTGGTGTCATCAAGGAGCCACTGAAGAGGAAAGGGGTCCCGGAGACGGGAAGAATAATTTATGTGATCCCATGGAGGTTAGCTCGATAAGGAGACAAAACGTATTTGCTGCTCCAGTGAGCCAGTTTAAATTCATCAGTCTGGATGGAGGGGAATGAGCTCAAAAAACATTTTCTTAGGCTTTCTCCCCTTATGTGGTTTGTCGCTGCTCTAGCTTCTGGCCATGTTCTTACCAGGTACAGTGTTCAGGAGTTAGGATTCTAAGCATGTCGTAAACACGTGGTGAAACTGTCAGATTTTAGGAGAGATTATGTGGGTGCCTTGGGTGAATTAGAAAGTATGATCTACCTCACACCAAGCAGCCAATGCATTAAGATTAAACTAACCTATTCAATCTGGAAACTAGACCATGAGGCAAAATAATGGACTTGAGGAGAGTAACATGTCTTTTAGATGAGAAACAGAGATTTCCCACAATATGCAACATCCCATCATGCTTCATGCTTACGTAAGGATAGGGAATCATTATTCCTATTTGGGGCGGGGGGGGGAATAGGTCACAGAGATACAGCAAAGCCTGTATAAGATTGTATATTCTACTACCTAGAAAATAAGTTATTTATGGCAATTTCCAGTCCTCTGATATTTACTAGTGCACCGTGCAATCTCCAAAGTTCAAGACTTCCATTTTGAAGGCACAGCCTAACAAATTTTAAGAAAAAAATGAGGCAGAAGTTCATATTAATTTGTGAGATCTTGATCTGAGTTGGAATACCACTGACTTGCTATAAAAATTAGGTCATGATTAGGACCATTATCTACAACAAGAAGTTGTGGCATTTGGGGCTTTTTCTTCTTCTTGTCCTCAAAATAATTGATTTCTTATATGAACAAAAGTTGGAGAAACAACACACTGAAAACTACAGCTTCTGTGGGTGGTCTATGCAGCAAGTCCTGGACCAGCTCTGACGTATAGCCCTTCGTTCCTCCTTCTAGATAGGATAAGAGACAAGGAAGTGAGTAGCTAAGAGCATATTTTGTCATACTGTGTCACTCCCCAAGAATCATTTCCTCACACTATCGGCAATTAGATTTCCTACTGAGGGTCCCCTAAATTTGACCTGTCTCACAATGTGACACGCTCCAAAGCTACATCTCTTATTTCTTCTATAAAAAAAAAAAAATTTATTCCGCCAAAAATAATCTAAACTAGATAGCAAGAAAGAAAATCTGATTAAACTAAGTCACCCTAAATACTTTCTTATAAGATAACTCCTTATTTTCCCTAAATTTCTTTTTATAAGTTGTTTTTTTTTTAAGTTTATTTATTTATTTGAGAGCAAGAAAGCAGGGGAGAGGCAGAGAGAGAGGGAGAGAGAAAATCCCAAGCAGGCTCTGCACTGTCAGCACGGAGTCCAAAGCAGGACTTGAACTCATGAACCATGAGATCATGACCTGAGCCAAAACCAAGAGTCAGACACTTAACCAACTGAGCCACCCAAAGGCCCCTATTTCCCTACATTTCTTAACCTTTCCAAATATATTCTGTTTTTAATTACAAAGGCTTTTACATCATATCAATCTCCAAAATGAGGTATTTGGCCCAAGATTGTATTTTTTTTATTTTTTTAGTATTTATTTTTGAGAGAAAGCAAGGGCGGGGAGAGAGAGAAAGACAGATAGAATGAGTGGGGAAGGGACAGAGAGAGGGAGACACAGAATCCGAAGCAGGCTCCAGGCTCTGAGCTGTCAGCACAGAGCCTGAAGTGGGCTGGGACCCACAAACCATGAGATTGTGACCTGAGCCGAAGTCAGATGCTTAATCAACTGAGCCAGCCAGCGCCCCTCAAGTATTTTTTACCATTAAAGACTACTCCCTTGAAGGTCCTGGATGGCGTGCTACTGTAAGCTTGAGTCTGAAATCAGTGCAGTAGGCCCAGAGGCCCACTACTGTGTTTCCAGCCAAGAAGGAGTAACAGAGACTACCTCTGCCCTCCTACCAGAAACAGCCAAATAACCAGACAAAATATATGAAATATTGTTTCTGAACTCTAACAAAAGGCAAAAAGGATGGTGGTCCCTGAAGGACAAGAAACAAATAATATGACTGATCTAGTTTACTGTCCTGGGGGGGTGGGGGGGGCAGTTCAAGACCTTGATATGGAGGAAGGAGGGGCCCAAATGAGACACACAGACTCAAGGTTAGGAGATCCTGCAGTGAGGACAGAGTCACCAGGGCAGGCAGAGCTCTACATCCAAAAGCAGCAGAGAGGGAGAATGCACAAGATGCACAGCATGTTTCCCTTGAGAATTTAATTAATCACGAAGAGGACATATGTATACGTAGACTACCGAAGATGGGGGGGTTGGAGAGCCACCCAGTGGATTGGAAGGGACAGCCACTACCCAGACTGGTATTTCACAGTCCGGGGGGAGCTGGTCAGAGCACAGCATGGCTCCTGCCTTCGCACAGGGGCTAGTTCATACCAGGATCAGCCCTGCTCTGGCCTCTCTAACAAATTTTAAAAGTAATCCTCACATGATCAAGCCACTTCCAAGTAACACAAGTTCAAGAATAATACAGGAAAACAAAAATATCCAAAGAGATAAAATTAATAATGTCTGGGAGCCAAATNTATCAAGGGGAGAAAAAAGCATTTGCCTGTAACTGAATAAGAACTGACAAGATAGAATTTGCAGAAGAGGATGTTGAAAGAGTTATTATAACTGCAGTCCAAATTTTCATAAATGTAAGGAGACATAAAAGATACCAAAAAAGACCCATATCAAATATATACAATTTAAAACTACAATACCTGAAATAAAAAATGCACTGTATGGGAGATTAGACATTACAGCTTAAAAGAGCAGTGAATTTCAAGGCAGAGCAATAGAAACTGTACAAATGGAACATAAGTTTTTAGAAACAGAAAAAATAAAAGAACATCAGTGCACTATAGGAGAACCTCAAGCCGTGAACATACGTGGAAACTGGAATCCTTCAAGGAGACAAAGGGGGAAAAGGACATATTACTTGAAGAAGTAACGTCTAAAAATGCTCCAAATTCAGGAAAGCTATATAATTCAACACATCAATACACCCAACAATATCAAAGCAAAAGAAACACTAAAACATGGCACTAAGGCACATTATCATCAAAAATTCTCCAAAACCAGGGACAAAGAGAAAATGTTAAAAGCGGCCAGAAAATAAAAGACTTGTTACTTATGGTATAATAAAGATAAAGATGACAGCAGACTTTTTGTCTGGAAAAAAATGCTAGTAAAAAACAATAGGATACTTTTAAGGTACTGAAAGAATAAAGCTATCAACCTAGGTATATCAATCCCGTGAATGTCTCTGAGAAAAAAATGTGAATGAAACATTTTCACATATGTAACCCATAAAAGGAATCAATTACCAGAAGAAAAGTTAAANCTCTCTCTCTCTGAAAATAAAGAAATTTAAAAAACAAAAGAAATATTAAAGGAATTCCTTCAAAAAGCAAGAAAATGATTCCAGATCACTAAATGGAGACACTCAAAGGAATGAAGGTGATACATGGATAAATATACAAATTGTATTTTGTTTAAATACACTGAAAATAGACTATTTAATAAAAACAATTACAATATATATACAGTGGGGGCTTTATAACACGTGTCTAAGTAAGACACTGGACAAAAAATAACATGTTATGTATGACCACAAAAACAAAAATCAGGAGAAAATAAATGGATGATACCACTATAATTTTCTTACACTGTAAGTGGTAAAATATCACTTAAACACTGACTGTAATCAGTTAAATGAGTATTTAAATAATAAGCATCCTAAATTAACACAACATATAGACAGTTAAGTCAGCAAAGAGTAAAATGGAAGAAAGAATACTGAATTAATGCAACTGTGAGAAGAGAAACAAAGAATAGAAAAAATACAAACCAAGTAATAAGGTAAACTTAACCCTAACACTTGTAATGTTAGTGGTCTAAACCTTCTACTTAAAAGAGAGAAATTGCTCAGTTTCATTAAAAAAAATCAACAATCAATACTATATGCTGACTGCAAGAAACCCAAGCTAAATATAAAGATATAAATAAATAAAAAGTAAAAGGGTATACATTTATTATGCTAATCTTCCCCCTCCAAAGG
>NW_027528640.1:3783325-3911875 GCF_008692635.1 Crocuta crocuta
AAAAAAAAAAAAAAAAAAAAAGCCAAGCTGGAATTTCTATACAACACAAGACAAACTAGAGTTAAAAATAAAGCATACCAACAGGGACAGAATTAAATAAATACTGAAAGGTCTACTCATCAGGAGACCCTAACAATCCTAAAAGTTAGAATACCTACAGCAGTCAAGCAAGATTCTCCAGGGAAGGACTGGGTCCAGTGACTGAGAAGCTGGTGAACCTCCAAATCCACAGGGTAGGCCAACACGCTGAAGACCCGGCAAAGATCTGCATTCAAGTATGAGGGCAATCTGCTGGCAGAATTCCTTCTACCTTGATCAGGTCAGTCTTTTTCTTAAGGTCTTCCACTGATTGGATGGGGTCAACCCCCATGATGGAGGACAATCTGCTACTCAAAGTCTACTCATTTAAGTGTTAATTTCATCTGCAATGTCTTCACAGAAGCATACATAATGTTTGACGAAACATCTGGGTACCATGGGCTAGCCAAGTCTACACACAAAATGAACCACCTTGCAACAGTATTTCTAGCTACATGAAGCAAAACCTGATAGAAATGCAAATAATAACTTAAATAATCAATAATTACAGTCATAGATTTCAATACTTTTATTTCAATATATGATAGAAAACATCAGTAAGGCTGTAGAAGACTTAACCAAGACAATCAACTCACCAAATTGACGAAGAGAAAATGCTACACATCAGTAGAATGTGCATTCTTCTTAAATGCACACAAAATACTTATGAAGATACACCTTATTTTGATCCATAAAATAAGTCTCAGTAAATCTGAAAGGACTCAGTCTGTACAAAATGTGTTCACTTATCATCATGGAATCAGATTATAAATCAGTTACCAAAAGGTCATGGGAAAATCCAGAAATATTTGAAACCTAAATAACACACCTCTAATTAACCTGTGTGTCAGATCATTAATCAAAATAGAAACTGGAAAGTACTATGACTTGAATAAAAACAAAAATAAAAATTTATGGGATGCCACAAAGCCATCTTTTGGGGGAAACTATAGGATTAAATGCCTATACTGAAAATGAAGACACATCTTAAATGTGCCTTCCATATTAAGAAATTAGAAAAAAATAAGGGCAAATAAAACCCAAATTATGTAAAAGTAAAAATCAACTAAGATCAAAATGGAAATCAACTAAATAAAAAATGAAAAAGTAATAGTGAAAAGCAATGAAACCAAATATTCTCCAAAGAGTATTATGAAGAAATGAATAAACTAGCCATCCCACTTGAGACAAAAAAAGCAGGTAACAAATTACTATTATCAAGAATGAGGAGATATTGCTACAGACTTTACCATTATCAAAAACATAATAAGGAAATATGCATTACGTTACACTCACAGTTTTGATAATGCATATGAAATGGAAAAAATTATCTGAAAAACACACAGTACCAAAGTTCAAGCAAGAATAAATAAAAAAGTACAAACTTTCAGGTACAAAATAATTAACTCATGGAAATGCGATGTACATGATGGTATTACATATTTGAAATTCGCTAAGAGTAGGTCTTAAAAGTTCTCATCACAAGGGAAAAAAGGCTGGAACTAGGCATGTTGATGATGTTAACTAGGATTATGGTGATCATTTTGCAATAAAAACAAGTATCAAATCATGCTGTACACATGCTGTACTTGATATAGTGCTGAACGTCAATTGTACCTCGATAAATAAAAAGGAAAGGGTAAATAACCTCAATAGTCTTATATCTCCTAAATAAATGGAATCAGTAATTTAAAACCTCCCTACAGAAAAAACTCCAGACCAGACAGATGCTCTGGTGAATTCTACCAACATTTAAAGAAAAAATCATACCAATTCTATGTAAACTCATCAACATACTGAGAAGAAAGAAATAACTCTCTATCCATTCCATGAAGTCAACGTTATCCTGAAGCCAAAACCAAAGGTATTACAAGAAAAGAGAGAATCCAAGAGGATTCTGAGGTCCTTTGTGTTTATCTCTGGTCCTATTGTGCTCAGGGTCTTTCTACCTGGTCCCCTCTTATGGATAAACAGCACTTTGTTGTCATGTATTATCATCTTTATGCAGTGTGAATTTGCTCGACTAACACATCATAAAATTCATAAAATCTCATAAAATTTCAAATAAAATTTGTATCTATTCATGATGTGGTCTTCAGTTCCCTTTTCTAGAGAGTTTTCTGTCTTCTTTCCACATCAGTGCACCTTTCCTGCTCTCTTCTTGCCTTATTACATTAGCTATCACTTCCAGTACAGTGCTGAAAAGGAGAGGTGAGGAGGGACATCTGTCCTTTATGCTTTTAGGACCTGTTTTGTTATTCCTTTTCTGTTTTGCCAACATTTGTTTGTTGTGCCTTTTCTATAAGGCTACATTGGTCTTATTTCTAGAGTATATATTTTCTGAGACGTCTGCAGAATGCTTCCAATATTCACAAATTTGTCTCCTTTCTTACTGGATTTATAACTTGCACCATCTCCCAGCCCTGTACAAGGGTCACATCTTATTTCCCTGGTAGCTGGATTTTCTCAGGGTGTTTTTGGTTTTTTGTTTGGAGAGGTTTCTAGGATTCTCACCTTGTTAATGTACAACTTAGTATTTGGACAAAGAATTGAGGGAACACCGATGAGGATAAATAATCTGTGGCACATCTGGATGATGTAATATTATTCAATGCTAAGAAGAAATGAGCTATCATGTCATTAAGATATGGAGGGATCTTAAATGCATATTACTAAATGAAAGGTCTGAAAGACTATTTGTTGTATGATTCCAAATATATCACATTGGAAAAGAAAAAAACTAAGGGGGCCATAAAAAGATCAATGGTTGCCAAATGCTAGGGGGAAGGGAGAGACAAACAGGCAGAGCATAAGGGATTTTTAGAGCAGTGAAAATACTCTGTATGACATCATAATGGTGAGACCATGTCACTGTACATTTGTGCACACCCACAGAACATACAGTACCAAAAGTGACCCCAAATGTAAACCATGCATTTGAAGTGATAAACATGTGCTAATGCAACTTCATCAACAAATGTACCATTGTGGTGGGCAATGTTGTGAAAATGGAAGTGGCTGTAGCTCAGAGAGCCTGGAGCCTGTTTCAGATTCTGTACCTCCCTCTCTCTGACCCTCCTCTGCTCACGCTGTCTCTCTGTCTCTCAGAAAATAATTTTTTTTTAAAAATGGAGGTGGCTGTGCACATGTGTTGCCGGGGGTATATGGGAAATCTCTTGCATCATCCTCTCTATTCTGCTATAAACCTAAGACTGCTCTTTAAAAAAAATGAATAAAATCTTTAAAAAGAAAACATGCATGGCATTGTGCCTGGCTCTACTTGGGGAGTAAAGCAGTAAATGGGAAAATCTGTGCACTTCTTCTGGAAAAGAAAACAAAGCCAAACAAATTACAGTGCCAAATGTTGGTAAGACTGTGGAGCAACTGGAATTCTCATCCAATGTTTGTGGAAGTGTAAACATATAAGTGCAGTTTAGAAATCAGTCTGGAAATTTCTCATAAAGGTAAACACACAATGACTCTATGACCCAGCAACCCCATCTGTTAGGGATCTTTTCACAAAACATGAAAAGATACATAAACAAAGGGACTTGTGTAAAACTGTGGCAAATCTATTCACATCAGCCATACACTAGAAAGCTGTGAAAATGTCCATCAACAGAAAAATGGATAAATTTTAGGGTATCCTAACCATGAAACAATACTTCACAGTAGAAACTGATCCACTCAAAAACATGAATCAGCCTTAAAACCAATTTGCTAAATTAAAAGAGCCAGACACAAAGAGAGTCCATATCGTATGATTCCATTTTTACATAAAGTTCTTTAACAGGCAAAACTAACATATGATGAAGTAAATCAGAATATGGTTACCACAGGTAGTGGTAACTGACTACCTGAGGTCAACAAGACAGATTTTTTTTGGGTGACAGAAATACTTTTATCCTGAAAGAGTACAGTACAACAATGAATACATGTATCAAAATTCATATTACTATACAGTACCTTAAATTCTGTATGGTTTAATATATGCAAATTATTTCTCAACTGAAAAAATACATAAAATAAGCACACCTGTCCAGAATCCGACTATATTAGATAAAACCACAAAGTTTGGTGAATGGTCAAATAAGTAAATTTTATTTAAAACTCATTGCAAGAAACATGCTGGAAAGTCCTTTTTAATTTTTCTTCCAAAAACTCAGTTCTTTGGGGAATGTGACTGTATTAAATAATTAATAATTATAATTTAGGAACAATCAGAATTCACATAAATATAAATATGAAGAAATAAGGTAATTGCTCTAAAATTAGATTTTCTCCATTCAGAACTGACAGAAGGCAGTGATATGTTCAAATTACTTGCTGTTCCAAATATATTAATACAGAATAAAAGCACTAATAACAAAAGTTATGATAATAATAATATGTATTGGATTCACTGTCCATCCAAATTTGTTTCACGAATCTACCACGTTAATTCATTTCATTCTTACTACAATATTAGAGATAGGTACTACTATTAATTACAATCCTCTCATGAGAAAATCGGGGCACAAAAAGAATAAGCAATTTGTTCGTGACAAAGCAGATGGATTAAGCCCTCAGACATTTCATTTTGTGTTCTGCTGCTGACAAGTAGAATACACTGCGTCCTGATAAACATATGCCGATACATATGCCCACAAAAGCTCTGATTTATATTAGCAAATCAAGATGCAAAATGTTGACTAAGGAGACATGCCAAAATTAGTACTGCTCTCTGAATTTCCTTTAACACCAGAGAACTTTTTATCATAATTCATCCCTGAGGTTGACTCCCAAAATAATTTCTGTACCAACCCACCTCCCCTGAAAGCCAGACCTATATCTGACTGCCCTACTTGACCTCTTCACTTGGACATCCATTAGGTATGTCACCGTTAACATTTTCACAACCATGAATATTAATTCTCCCTACCCCTGGCAAACACAACTCTCTTGTAGCTTTCTCCAACTTAGTCAACTCTAGTAAACAGCATTACCAGCACCCCAGTTGCCTTAGCTGTAAACCTGGATATATTCTTCACTCCTCTCTTCTCAAATGATCCACATCCAAGGTGTCAGCCAATACTGTTGGGTATTCCTTAGTATCTGTCTACCTCTCTCTCATATGTCCCTGCTTCAAGCCACCACACTATACTGCCTGGCTTGTTTTGATATTTTCATGTTTTTTTTTTTAATTTTGCATGTGCATGAAGATAAAAAAAAAAGAAAAAATTTTAGCAGTTTACATTTACAGAAAAAAGTGGGTGAAAAGTATAGAGGATTCCCATGTACCCCTTACCCACCACCCCTCAATTTCCCACAGAAGATAGGAGAAGGGAAGGAAACATAGGATAAAAAGAGAGCGGGAAGCAAACCATAAGAGACTCTTAAATACAGAGAACAAACTGAGGGCTGCTGGAGGGGAGGGGAGTGGGGGGATGGGCTGGATGGGTGAGGGGCACTGAGGAGGGCGCTTGCTGGGATGAGCACTGGGGATCACATGTAAGTGATGAATCACTGAATTCTACTCCTGAAGCTAATACTACACTCTATGCTAACTAACTTCACTTTAAATAAAGAGAAAAAAAAAGGGGGGGGGGGTATGTTAATTTTTAAGAAACTGCTAAATTTTCTTCCAGACTGGCTGCACCGGCCTGCATTCCCAGCAGCCATGAGTGAGAGTTCCCACTGGTCCACATCCCTGTGGGCACCTGGTGGTTTTTGTTTGTTGTTTTTAGTTTTCAGTGACATGGCATGATTGCTTATGTAGAAAATCCCACATAACCAACAAAAAAATCTAGAACTAGTAAGTGACTGTAGCAAAGTTGCAGGATACAAGGTTAGTACAGGAAGTGAACTGCTTTTTTATATACCAGCAAGGGGTGACTACAATTTGACATTCAAAAGTCAGTATCATTGACATTAGCACTGAAAAATGAAATTCATAGGTAAAAACATGAAAAATCATATACAAGATGCATACGAGGAAACTGTGAAACGCCGATGGAAGAGATTCCCCCAACTTGATCGGCAAGTTCAGTCAAATCCCAATGTAGACCCAGCCAGTTATTCTACAGACACAAACAAGCTGATGCTGGAGACGGCGGGGAAGGCAGAGCAGCCCACAGCATGGTTTAGTACCTTCCACAGGGTCCCTCGCCTCCACTCTTCCCTCCCTCGCACGCAGAGCAATTCTTTAGAGAGCACTCTGGGAGCTCAGTCAGGTGAGCATCTGACTCTTGATTTTGGCTCAGGTCTTGATCTCACAGTCTGGGAGTTCAAGCCCCTCATTGGGCCCCTGTGCTGTCAGCTCAGAGTCTGCTTCAGATCTTCTGTCCCCCCATCTCTATGCCCCTCTCCTGCTTGTTCTCTCTCTAAAATACATCAAATTAGGAAAAAAACCTTTGTTTTTACTTTTTTTCTTTTGAAATATTCTATTTTTTTAAACAGTTTATTGTCAAGTTGGTTTTCATATAACACCCAGTGCTCATCCCCACAAGCACCCTCCTCCATGCCCATCTCCCTTTCCCCTCTCCCTCACCCCCATCAGCGCTCAGTTTATTCTCAGCATTCAAGAGTCTCTCATGGTTTGCCTCCCTCCCTCTCCCCCACTATTCTTCCCCTTCTTCTCCGTTCATTTACTTTTGAGAGAGGAGAGAGAGAGAGAGAAAGTGAGAGAGAGAAGGAGAGAGAGAGACCAAGCAGGCGAGAATCAGAGAGATGGAGACAGAGAATCTGAAGCAGGCTCCAGGCTCTGAGCTGTCAGCACAGAGCCCAACGTGGGGCTCGAACTCATGAACCGCAAGACCATGACCTAAGCCGAAGTCAGATACTTAACCATTTGGGCCACCCAGGCGGCTCCAAAGATATCTTGTAAAAAAGCAGATCTCTCTCTCTCTTCTCGAATCCTCAAGGACAATGCCACGTTGCTCAGAGAAGAGGCCAAAGCGTACACAATGGTCCACAGAGCAGCACATGACCTAGGGCCCCGCGGGGTCTCTGTGCTGACTTCTCTGCAGTCACGCTGCCCTCCCGCTGTTATAAACTATCCCAGCCACGGTCTGCTGAGGGTCTTGGACGAGTGCTCCTCTGCTCAGGGCTCTCCTACTTGAGTGCGCCCTTCCCAGGGCCCACCCTCTTTAAATTCTTTCAACCATTCCTCACCAGCCTATCCCCCACCCCTTCCCTGTCCTCTTCATAGAGATATCTTACGATGTTCCAAACTACTATTCCTTATTCTTTCTTTCTGTTTCAATCACTGGTCTTTCCTCTGTGCAAGATCAGCTCTGTGAAGACGTGACCTTCCCCTGCATCACTCACTGCTGTGGGCTGTCCTGAGTCCACGAGTGGATGACGAACTCAGGTGTCCTTGCAAGCCATGACCTCCCCCCACCCCGGCCTCCCAGAACACCACACGACTGATCAGTCAGTTTCTGGGTTCCCACGGAACACTTTCTGCTGTGCCCAGTCCCTGTTCCCTCCACCGGACCAAGAAATGCCTTCCTTTCTTTTTTTTTTTTTTTTTTTTTACAAATAGTTTATTGTCAAATTAGTTTCCACATAATCTGTAGCCCATCACAGTCTTCATCCTACTTTGTTGTTTTTGTTGTTGCTGTTTTGTTTTCAGATGCTTCCGGGTGGCTAATTTAACACGTGTTGGGTGGTCACAGCCCCCAGAATTCTATCTTATTCTAATTCTGGAAGAAATCCTCTGGCCTCAGCTTGCCCTGAGGACCCTCTCAGTATGGCCATTTCACCCTCTGGAAGACAGAGTCAGACACAGTGATCTGCACTGTGAACGGGAAGTGAGCATTACCATTATTTTAATCCCAGCCTTTCTTCCCGCATCTGTCTAGCATGTCTGTCTGCTTGGCAGCAATGGTAATGTGCCTATTCATGCCTTTTAACTATTTATTTGTGGGGTCAGTTGCAGGACGCACTGCTAATCACCAGTTTCCCTTCCCCTTAATCAAATGCAGGCCCAACCCCATATGGTGGCATGGAGTACAGAGACTGTCCCCCAGGCCTCAATAAAAGTGGACGTGAAAGGCTAATGTACATTTTTATGACTCCTGTGGGCCACAGAAAGAGGAGAAAAGAAATTAAAAGCCCCTCAGAGCAACACTGAGGAACCATATACTCCAAGGGCAGGGCAGAGATGTTGTTAATGTAGGAAATATTATTTCTAAATATGAACTAAAGGCATATAGTCTCTTAAAATATTAATGTTCGTCCTTGGGAAGAGGTAGTCTTTGAACAGGTCAAGACTTTCTATGTAGTGGGCCTCCATGGGGAGGGGTACTGAAAGAAGACTGCGTGGAAAGGAAAGCATCCATCAGCCCCAGGGAGTCCCAGGGGCCCACCTACACGCGCCCTGCCCCAGCCCACCCGCCCCCCCACCTGTGACATGGCCAGCCGGCACACAGCAGTGTTGGGGCCGCCATGAGCTGTCCCCAGCAGAGTGAAGGCTGGCACGGGGGAGGGGGAGGAACTGGAGAAGCAAGCTCTCCTACTGTGGGAAATGACATGAGTTTTAGGCTGAGGAGCTTGCCAAGGGGGTTTCTTAGAAAATACACATCAACTGCCGTAGTGAAGAAACCCAGGTCATGAGTGAGGGGAGATATCCCCAGGGGACTCTGTTCCTGAGGCCCCAGGAATGACCAATTCACTGGAACTTCAATTTCTTATAATGGAATTTCCTTCACAAATTGCCTTGAGCTTTCAGCAAAGAAATGTGTATATTAAATGTGGAACAAATAAACCTTTTGGCTACATGTTAAATACCTGAGTGTTAAGAATTACAATGTATCGGGGGAGGGCAAGATGGCGGAGAAGTAGGGAGCTCCATACACTGCACTCGCCCCCATATCTCACACAGAGAAGGCCTGAAGCCATAGGAGCCCTTACAGAATCTAGGAGTTGGGGAGGAAAAGGAGATAGAGTGCTGAGAAAACCTTATAGCGTGAGTGCGAACTGGGGAAGATAAAATCTGGCAGGGACCGGAGACACAGAGGGAGGCAGGGATCCCCCTCTGCGGGGAGCCACAGTGAGTCTAAGGGGAAAAAAAGAGTGGCCGACACAGCTCAAGACACTGTCCCTGTCGCTGGAGAAGAGAAAAACCTCCGCTCGGGACACAGAGGGACCCGGTTTCCTGCTCTCCAGCTGACCCCAGGGGGGACACACTCGTCCCAGGCGACCCCCGGGGAAACTGCTCCCCGCTCACCAGCTCGACCTGGAGGGGACACGCAGAGGCTCCTGGCTCGATCCCCAGGGGCCAGGCGAGAGGCTTGAAACTGCCCTGAGGGGCTCGCCTGTGAGTTTATATTTCCAGCAATTTCAATGGGACTCGGATTGAGATCTAGAAATTAGGCCTGGCCTGGGTTATAGAGCACGGCCCACTCTGGCTATGCCCCCTGCACAGGGAGTTTACACACCCAAAAAAAGTGAGTTGCAGCGCTTGGTTCAAGAAGGGACTGGGACGCTGCCACTCCCCACAACTGCCAAGGCAGGACCCCCATGGGACACAATGGACCAAATCACACCCATCCCTCTAGAGAGCTGCCCTCTTCTTCTTCTTTTTTTTTTTTTTACTGGAGCCGGGGCAAGACCAACATCGATGCACTGCCCTGATTAACTCTGGCCACTGGCTTGCTTAAACAGTCACATTTAATCCATTCTCTAGATGTAAATTCTACACCTACCTACCTTTTCATCTCTTTCTTTCTGGAGTAATCAGACTATATAGTTTCTCTGGATAGCATCATCATCATTTCTTTCACCTCTTCTCCAATCATATTCCACTCTTTCACTCTTTAAAAAAAGCCTCTTACTCCTTCTGCCTGCTCATTTCATTTCCAATTTTGCTTCATCCCTGCCCTGTCATTTCTCTCTTTCTCTATGCTCTTCCACCAGCACTGCATACACCCGGCTATTTATTTGTAGCTGGGAAATCTGGTTATATGCTTTAAACTGTTCTTTGTCTATTGGATTTCTTCTTTTTTCCTTTTCTTCGTTTTTCTTTTTTATGTATTTTCATTTCTTATGAAAACCTCTTTTGGTTTGCATGTTTGTTGGATTTGTCTGTGTGTTTGTGTGCCTTTGTTCCCTGTGTGTTTGTCTGTCTGTTTTCTTTTCCAGGGCTACCTCAAGAAACAAGCCAAAGTACACATGGTGGAGAGTCCCAAATACCACTACGAGTAGGAAAATAAAATAACCAAGGCATCAATAAGAGAGACCAAGAGATACCATTCAAAGAACACTCTGTAAACAGATACGCCCTGATAGTCAAAGAGCCTTCTTTGGTGCAGCAGCACTCAGAGGTGCAGAGTGTATAACAAGCTTTTTAAACTAACAAGAGATAGAAAGCTAACCAAAATGATGAAAAGAAAGAGCTTTCCTCCAAAGAAATTCCAGGAGGAACTGACAGCTAAAGAACTGCTCAAAACAGATACAAGCAAAATAATTGAACAAGAATTTAGAACCATAATTATAAAATTAATCGCTGGGCTTGAAAAAACAATGGAGGACATCAGAGAAACTATGGCTACAAACACTATGGAGCTTAAAAATAGTTATGATGAATTTAAAAATGCAATAAATGAGATAAATAATAAACTGGAGGTGTCCAATGCATGGATTGAAGAGGAGGAAAGGAGAATGAGTGATTTAAAAGACAATTATAGAAAAAGAAGAAACTGAGAAAAACAGAGAAAAACTGAACCAGGAACATGAAAGAAGAGTTTGAGAGCTCAGCGATACAATCAAACAGAACAATATCCCTATCATAGGAATCCCAGAAGAGGAAGTGAGAGGGAAAGGTGCTGAAGGAGTCTTGGAACAAATTATAGCAGAGAACTTCCCCAACCTGGGGAGGGAAGTAGATGTTGAAATTCAAGAGGCACAGAGAACTCCCCTCAGATGTATCTTGAATCGATCTTCTGCAAGACATATATCATAATGAAACTGGCAAAATATAAGGACAAAGAGAGAATTTTAAAAGCAGCTAGGGAGAAAAGGGCCCTAACATACAAAGGGAAACCTATCTGAGTGGTGACACACCTATCTACTGAAAGTTGGCAGGCCAGAAAGGAATGGCAGGATATCTTCAATGTGATGAACAGAAAAAATATGCAGCCAAGAATCCTCTATCCAGCAAACCTGTCATCCAGAAAAGAAAGATAAAAGTCTTCCCAAATAAACAAAAATTGAAAGAATATGTCACCACTAAACCAGCCCTAGAAGAAATCCTGAGGGGAACCCTCTGAGGGAAATGTTGCAAGGAACGCAAGATGCTAGAGACACCAACAGAAGCAAGAATCCCACAAAGGACACAATGACTCTAAACCCACATATTTCAATGATAACACTGAATGTAAATGGACTAAATGCCCCAATCAAAAGACACAGGGTAGCAGAATGCACAAAAAAACAAATCCATCTATTTGCTGTCTACAAGAAACTCATTTTAGACTGGAGGACACCTTCAGATTGAAAGTAAGGGGATGGAGAAATATCTATCATACTACTGGAAGTCAAAAAAAAGGTGGAATAGCTATACTTATAAGAGACAAACGGGACTTTAAAGTAAAGACAGTAACAAGGGATGAAGAAGGGCATTATATAATAATTAAANCCACACAGGAAGAGATAGGAAACCTGAACAGACCTATAACAAGTGAGGAAATTGAATCATTTATCAAAAATCTCCCAACAAATAAGAGCCCTGAACCTGATGGTTTCCCTGGGGAATTCTACCAGACATTTAAAACAGAATTAAGACCCATTCTTCTCAAACTATTCCAAGAAATAGAAATCAAAGGAAAACTTCTGGACTCATTTTATGAAGCCAGCATCACTTTGATTNTCAACGGACGAATGGATCAAGAAGATGTGGTTTATCTATACGATGGAATACCACATGGCAATAAGAATGAAATCTGGCCATGTGTAGTAACATGGATGGACCTTGAGGGTGTTATACTGAGCGAAATAAGTCAGGCAGAGAAGGACAGCTACCATATGTTTGCATTTATAGGAGGATTAGGAGGAACTTAACGGAAGACCGTGGGGGAATTGGGGGGGAGAGGGAGGGAGGCAAACCATGAGAGACTCTTGAATGTTGAGAACAAACTGAGAACTGATAGGTATGGCGGGGAGGAGAAGGCGGGTGATGGGCATGGAGGAGGGCAATTGTGGGGATGAGCACTGGGTGGAAACCAACTTTACAATAAACTAGTAAAAAGAAAAGAAGAATTACACTGTATCCCGGGGCACTCGGGTGGCTCAGTCATTTAAGCATCCAACTTCAGCTCAGGTCATGATCTCATGGTTTGTGGGTTCGAGCCCTGCATCAGGCTCTGTGCTGACAGCTAGCGCAGAACCTGGAGCCTGTTTCAGATTCTATGTCTCCCTTTCTTTCTGCCCCTCCCCTGCTCATACTCTGTCTCTCTTTTCTTCAAAAATAAACAGTATTGGAAATCTGTAATTTTATAAAGGGTGGTGTCAAAGTTTTTCTTGTTGTTGTTACCAGATTGGCATTACAGAAGAAGCAATTCTCCACACTATCACTTGCTCATTCCTCCTGCACTTACTACGGTGAGTATCTGTAATACTAAATAGAAGCTTCCTTCTAATTGAGATGAGTGGAGGCTGGGCAAGGTATGGTTTGGCTCAGCCAACCTCATTAGGTGATCATCAAGGGTTGATGACACTAATTCTTCGGTTTTCTTATATTGTTAAAAAGCAACCAATTAAAGACAACTCTTCTTTAGGCTGCAAGATTAAGTTGACATTGATGCTGTAATTTCCTAGATGCAATCCCACCCACTGAAGCTTTGTGCACCAACTTGAGCAGGACAATTTCTGAGCACTCACAAAAGCCAACTCACTGCTTTTCACTCTAATTTTCTTTCCTGATTTTTTTTTTTTTTTGGTTTGCATCTGTGCCTCATAACACAGCCACTTGCGGAAAAATCCCTTAAATCTCTGATCTAAAATGTCACAATGGAGCTACAGAAGTGATTTTCATGATAACAACATTGCCTGTGGATTTCCAACCACATCTCAGATTTAACTGCACATCTACCAATTCTAGCAATTTCTCCTGCAGGTACGGAACACAATGACCATGTAAGAAATACCTGAGTTCAGGAGGCATCAATGCTTTCCAGTGAACAGTCCCTTTCCTCTACAGCAGTCACCAGTTGTTAGTAAGTCTACTTTTGTACTGATGTGCCACTTGTTATATATCTACTTCAGTATTTGTATCAGCAAAGTATAACATTAAAACTTTTTTCAAGAGCAACTGGGTGGCTCAGTCAGTTAAGCATCTGACCAGCTCAGGTCATCATCTCATGGTTCCTGAGTTCAAGTTCCTCACTGGGTGAGCTGGAGATCCACTTCCAGTGAGCACAATCCCTGTTCTGGGGTCAGCCCCGCTTCTCTCTTTCTCTCTCTCTCTCTCTTTCTCTCTCTCTCTCTCTCTCTCTCTCACTGTTACTCGCTCACTTGTTCCCCTCTCTCAAAAAAATTAAAAATTAGACTTTTTTTCAAGAGACTTTTAAATAATCTGAACATATTGTATATGATAAAGAATGTCCGATCTTTTTGCCCATCATGCTGATTTTCCATAGCTGAGGAAGGATGGAAGAAGGAAACTCTGCCTTTGCAACCAGGAGTAATTCTGTGACATGCCCCATGCTATCACTGCATTCTGAACACAGAACTGGCATTTATGAGTAAAACATGGTATATGCTTCCAACATCATGGATAGCTCTTTCATGCTTGTTCTGTTCTTGAAGATATTTGCATTATGTTGAAGTAAATAGCTATTGAGCTTTTTTTTTTTTAATTTTAATGTTTTATTTATTTCTGAGAGAGAGAGAGAGAGACAGCGTGAGCAGGGGAGGGTCAGAGAGAGAGGGAGACACAGAATCAGAAGCAGGCTCCAGGTTCTGAGCCGTCACCACAGAGCCTGATGCGGGGCTCGAATCCATGAACCGCGAGATCATGACCTGAGCCGAAGTCAGATGCTTAACCGACTGAGCCACCCAGGCGCCCCGCTATTGAGCTTTTAAAGGCCAAAAACTGTAGCCGACTTTGGCCCTGGACCAGAGCGTAAGCCAAAATTCAGTGCATTCCTACTGCCAGGCTATGTGGACTTGCATGTCAGCCACATAGGGAATGAAAGATAGAGAAGCAAAAGAAAAGGGAAATATACTTTACCCAATCTCCTCAGCAACGGTGGAGAGAAGGCACCTGCATAAGGAGTAAATAAGGGCTTAAGGTTCCTGTGGTCATCACTGCCATCAGTGGGGGATCCGTGACGAAGCCAAAAGCAATACTAAACTGGAGTATGGATGGAAGATTAAATGCATGAAAAATCTAATTGGACCATGGACTGGATTAAGTGCTTCCCTTATAAAGGGGGAACAAAAGGGACAGCAAATAGATTAAGATTAGATTCCTTTGGTTACATGCTGATGAAATCCTAATTATTGAACACATCATATATGGTCATGAGCTCATAGGCTGGTATAAAAAACAAATAAGATTGAAACCAATATCAAACTTTCATTTTTATCTCCATTAATTTTGGTTTAAAAGGGGGGAGGATCTGCCTATTTAATTAAAAGCCTATGATATTATAGTAAATAGCAATCAAATTTTAAATGGTCAAATGTTTGCTACCTTCCATAATGTGGCTGAGGAAACAAGCAAATATTAGCATCAGGACATATAAACAGGGGTGCCTGGGGGGGGGGGTCAGTCGGTTAAGCGTCTGACTTCGGCTCAGGTCTTGATCTCACAGCTTGTGAGTTCAAGCCCTGCATCGGGCTCTACACTAACTGCTCAGAGCCTGGAGACTGCTTCAGATTCTGTGTCTCCCTCTATCTCCGCCCCCCTTCCCTGCTCACACTCCATCTCTCTGTCTCAAAATGTATAAACATAAAAAAAAAAGAACACATAAAGAAATGGAGGATGCAATGTTTAACCAACTATACTATTTAGAAAGCAAATGAAAACACATTCTTAAATGTTTCACACATTTCAGACATTCACTTTTACATATTTATGCTGTTGTGGGCTTGGAGATAAAATTTTCTATGTGAATTTGTTCTAACATGCAACTGTTTTAATAACAGCACAGCTCTTACATCAACAAGACAGTATCGCAACTCACAACTACTATTTCGTCCTGAGTTGACATAAAGGATTACATTTTCCAATCAGATCCATGTAGATGAGAGACCTCATCCAGTGTTTCGGACTGAACTGTGTTCTCCCCCAAATTCACACGCTGAAGTCCTAACCTCTCCTCCATGAGCATGTGATCACACGTGGAGGTCAGGCCCATAGCAGTAAGGCTACATGGGGCCAGGTTGGTGGTCCCAGTCCAAGAGGAAGGGACGGCAGGGTGAAAAGGCCACATGAAGACTCTGGGAGAAGGCAGCCAGGTGCACCCCAAGCAGACAGGTGTTTGGCTCAGGAGAAACCAAACCCGCCCTGCACCTTCATTCTAGACTTCTATCCTATGCAACTGTGCAAAAGTCAATTTCTGTTATTTAAACGCCACCCCATCTGTAGACTGTGTCCAGCAAGCCTAGCCGAGTAACACTGTTTCTGAAAGCGAGCCCTGGGCTGCGTGTGAGGGTCCAGGTGGGAGTCTGCCCCCCTGGCCAGGCCATTCCTGCAGGCTTCAGAAGGGCCCCGCTCTCTGGGCAGGACACGAGTCCAGTGTACAAAGGCTCCCTACAGACCCGCCTGTCCAGAATCCATTCCTCACAACACTGCCTCTAACCAAAAGCTACTTACTTCATCTGGGGCTCCTGAGCTGTGAGAAAACAAACGTCTGCTGCTCACCCTTGTGGTCTGTGATACTGCGTTACAGTAGCCCTAGCAAACGCCGACACCCAGCATCAAACTTTTTAAATAACTGTAAGAATACAAGCCAACAGGAGTTATAGGAAAAACACAAAGAGATCTGTACATCCTACATGGCTCCCAGGGCCTCCTTGTTTAGTAAGCATGTAATGTGTGGCCAGAACAACAGATAACGTCTCTAAGTTACTGTCTTTCACAAAACAAGGAGAGTTAAAATTATGAAACACTTGCATTTTATATCCTTAAAAGTGGCAATGGTTATGTGACATGCTCCAGGGAGCTATGCTTGGTAAAACCGTAGTCTGTAAGTTTTGTATCCCACAAGCAAATGCAAAACAGAAACATCCCACTCAATACACTCAGTAGGTAAGAATTTGCCTCCTAGAAAATACTGGTGCATTTGCCCTGAGGTCCAGCTATAACATCTACAAGCACTTCTACAAGTGCTCACCAGTTTTCTGTCTGTTTCCCCCCACCTTCTAGAACACCCCAGGACTGTCATGGGGGAAAATGATCATAGGCCAGCTACATTAACTCCTTCCTTGCCACACTCTTCCCCTGAATTTTCTGACAAATTTCCTTTAGGATATCATAAACTTCTCTGAAGCTTTTGACCAAGGAAATTTCTAATAATTCATGAAGCAGAATGAACTTGAATTTAGATTCTCTTGTAATCATTTCAGATCTACATATTTAATGTTTTTGTACACAAATTTTATTATTTCTACTTCTTTATGTAACAAAAACAGGTCCATTGGGAAAATTAGAAAGCTAGCTAAAACAAAAATATTACCAGTAAGGACTATTAATATGTATATGTATATCCCTGTATTTTCTAGATATTTACATAAAAATTACAAAAATTAACTTTTATTTCATAATATGCATCTTAAAATTAATAACACCGTGATTTTGTTTCCAGTCTATTACATATGCTTCTACAAAATCATTTTAATGACCATTTAGTGTATGCTTCTACTGTATCATGATCATATCCCAAAGTATATATTTGTAATGGAATGGTTCACAAATCAAAAGTGCACAATAATTCTGCAGTTAATAATGTACACACTGAATGCATCTGACCATTTCTCTTGATTAGAAGACAGTCAAACAAATAGAGCCACCCAGGAGTAATCTTTTACATGCTGACCAAAATTTATTCTCCTTTGCTTCTTGGACACACAGCAAGAGAATGTCCTTGGGTGGGTATTTTTCACCAAAACGAAAAACATCTAACTTCCCCAAAAGAAAAACAAAGACAGAAGGAATGAGATGTGCTATCTCCAGGGCACATGTGCTCTCAACAGCTTTCACTTCCTCCCCGGTGGGAGACTAGGTGCCGCAAGGCCCTGGGACAAGGCGGGAACTTCAGAGAAATGGGGGTTCTTGAGTGGCTGGGAGTAGAGAAGGCGCCCCACTGACCTCGGCCATTCACTTCAAGAGACCACTTTACCGGCTGGGTCCTGCCGTCTCACTTGCGCACTGCCTTCTGAAACATGCTTCCGCGTCCGTTCTGAGACCTCTGGCATTCTTGGGAACACACAGACATTTCTTGTTTTGTCCAAAGAGTCAGGAGAAAGCATAACTGTTTTCCTGCTTCCAAGCTTTCTGAAATGTGACAGAAGAGGGCAGGGCCCTCTCTACCTTGTGGGAGGACCTGCTCCCCAGTTAAGCAACTCCAGTGATAAGGTGGGGGAGGACTTTTTGCATCGTCCTATGACGTTGTTACTCAGAGGATCCTGTCAATCACACAGCTAACTTTGACTTTTCACAAATGCAGAAACAAACACTTAGGGTAGTTTACAAATGTGTCCACCATCACAAAAGGAACTACTTGTAAGACTGACATTGCAACTCAGAAATCCTATTTCCTGGATAAGTATCTTTTCACTGGCTGAAAAATGCAAGCATAGAAGAGAGGAAAGAATTCCACCCAACAATTCTGACCTTGAGGTTTACCTTTCCCTCCATCTTTTACGTCTAAGTAATTCCAACGGACACAACTCATTACATTCGACCAGGCTGAGTATTAATTGTTCATTCACTCAACAAACATTTATCAGACACCAAAAAGGCATCAATTACTTTGCATGTGCTAGAGATGAATGGATAGCAAGAGACAGTTTCTTCCCTACCAGAGATAAACTTTAGTAAACGGCCAATTACAACACAGTACTTCAAGCGGGATGCATCCTGTGCAGCGAGAATAAATACAGGGTGGGATGCACTGAAATGATTCAAGCCTCTCGCACAATCAGAAACTTTGGAAGACCTTCCCGCCCCCCAAAAAAACTGTTTTCAAAGGTAACACTGACAAAGGGGATGGGGAGGATTGGAAAAACCAAAACCATCAGATTTAATGAAACTTTGCAGAAATCCTGTCTACCACCTGTTCCTAACTTTTCAGGCCCATTACCTCGTCTTAACTTTCCTTATACGCACTTTCTCCTCGTGCCATCCCTGTTTCAAACAACAGGAAAATGCTTGTTGCAAAAATTATAAGCATTAAAATCCCAGTTATAAAATACCATAAAATACCCAGTTAAGGAAAACAGTTATACCCAGTTAAGGAAAACAACTAGAAAAAAACCCTTTGTTTCATTCTCCATTTACATCTCTTCTTTACCACAGCTTTATCATTCTCTACAAAATGTAACTGTAGGATGCATAAAATATGTGGGCCTCTTGTACATGAGGGAGTATGATTTTGCAACACCGCTGAGTAGGTTCTTAAAGATTAATGAGGCATTCAAAAATTCCTATAATTTTGAGCAGGAAGAAATTGAAGAAGTAAATAGGCCTGCGGAGTAGTCTCTGGATCAGGAATCATCTTCTCTACGGTGTCTACAGTTAAATAAGGAATGTCTCTTTCTGATAGCATAAGGGCAAATTATTTTACATACTCCTCAACTTTGGGGGAAATCTCTTAATATGGAGATTCAAGTCTATTACATTTTATTACAAGTTTAAGTAATAACTGAAAAAATTTATGTTCTGTGCTTTATGATGAAATAACACATATTTTACATTTTTACTCAGAATATTTCTACAAAATTTAAAATAATTATATACATGCATTAGAAACCCACATACGATGAATGCATGAAGTAGATAAATTAGGAACATAAAATAATTTACAAAATACCCAATGTGTTGATAAAATGCAATCTTTCTTTTAAGGAGATACAGGCAAAATACTGAAATTTTACTAACCAAAGCCACTATTTTCAAAGCATTTCAAATTGGCATAAGAAAAATTTAACCAAAGCTTACTAGGAAAAAAAATATAAACATATCTAATTATTTCCTGCCTGCTATTAAGAAAAAAAATATTATCACTGAAATGGAAAAACGTGAGAGGAGAGCAGATGTGGAGAAACTGCCCTCTGGAACCACAGGATTTACAGTCAGGTCAGCCACGGCTGGGCGCATGGTTTACGCCCTTTCCTTCTGGAACAGTCTCAGAACCACGCCAACGTCAGGTCTCTCCTCACCTGCTGCTGTCGAGTCCGTCCTGGCCAGGGCTGCCATCTGGCCCCTTTCTCCTCTGAGCCAGTAAGCACCTCCTGCGGTCTTACTCCTCCACGCCAACCCCCCTTCCTGATTTCACCCAACCTGCCCCTTCTAAGCAGATAACTCAAATTTAACTTGCCCCCTGTGTGGATTTGTTTAGTGAGACTATCCAATGACTGAATGTGGAAGATCGTCCTGTCATGACCTCATTCCTGCCATTTTACTTGGAGCTAAATGATGTCACTGGATCCAAGTGAACTCTGTAACATGACAGTATCCTGAGTTTAAAAAAAAAAAAAAAAGAAAAAATGCTTGACATACATCCAGAATGTAACTTAATCTGTCAATTCTCAAAAAACACTGGACACATAATCTATAGTTTCTGACACTAAAGAGATATATGTAGAGTTATCTGACAATGACCTAGAGACAAGATTCAGTGTGTTCTATCATTAATTCTAATTGCTAAATACCTTCCTGGCTCTCTGCCTTCTGGTCACATAGCGAGATTTCATGCCCCCGCATCTGAAGTGAGACATGGCCTGTGACCTTTGGCCAGTAAAACGTCAGCAGAAATGTCAATTCCAGCAGTAGCAGCCAGTGCTAGATTCAGCACTCTCTCCTTCTACTAATGAGTATGAAACCGTGGGTTAAGAATCCCTCTCCACCTGGGTAACAAGCGATAGGAGTCCCCTTCTGACCTTGCTGGAGAAACAGCGTAGGAAATAATCTTTCAATGAATAAGTGACTAAGATTTTTATGCAGTTTAATGCTGCAGCATTATCTAGCCCATTTTACCAGCACAGCTACTAAGGAGAGCCTAAATGAACTAATCACATGTTTATACTTGACAGGTTTTATAACCTAATCAGTACCTGGGGACAACTTTCAGCATGAAGCAATGAGGCCAAGTTCAAAGTTGCCATCTATTTAATTTTATACAGAAGAAGACAGGTATTTTCTCCTCATTCTGTCTGAAAGAAATTACATACTCTCCAAACATCCTTTCTTCTAAAATAAGGGTGCAAGAGATCAAGGCCAGACTTTTCATTTCATGACATCTGTAAAAGCTGTAACTCTTCCCTGGACAAAATTAAAGTTAAAAACAACATTCGATTAAATCACACAAGTCACATCATCTGCAAACTATCTGTAAACTGATTTATCCGTAGATGAATTCACTATGTGTTAACTTGAAGGTAATTTAATATATTTTATTAAATTAGAAGCATTCTGTTTTTACTCACATCGATAGAACATGGCATTCTAAATGACCATTTAGTGATGCAGGATCATGGTCAAGAAAGAATTCTTGAATAGCGCCTGAGTGGCTCAATTGGTTAAGCATCCGACTCCTGGTTTTGGCCTGGTCATGATCTCATGGTTTGTGAGATCAAGCCCCACATCAGGCTCTGTGCTGGCAACTCAGAGCCTGGAGCCTGTTTTGGATTCTGTGTCTCCCTCTTTGCCTCCTCCACACCCCCCCTGCTCACACTATCTCTCAAAAATGAATAAACATTAAAAAAGATTGTAACAGATACACATCCCGAATGTCATTATAAAAACATTACTAAAGAACTAGTATACAACACTGCTTGTTACTCCTCTTTACAGAGGTCCCATTTTCTATATGAGGATCATAAGGCAGTTTAAGTGCATCTTCCCTAAACCAAGAAGGAAATTAATAAAATGCCATTTTAGGCAATACATCCAATACTTCCTAAGTGTGAAGAAAAATACACACATAGAAAAAAGTTCCCAGAATTCTACCTCATTAGGTAGATCTCAAATATTCTGTTTCAAAAAAAGAAAAGAATATGCTTGGTGAGCTGAATGGGATCACAGCTTCCACTTGGGGGTTGTTGCATTGTTGTCATTACTATGGAATTTGGTGATCTGGTGTCAGGAATTTTTCTTACAACATCAGGAGTTTCTACTGACTTGCAACTAAAAAGCTGTATGATTTAAATGCCACGCCACCACCCCCACCCCCCCGTTTATCTTGCCAATCTTGGGCTGCTTCACCGCCATCTCTCTTGCAGATCATCAGTGCAGATACTTCTCATTTATAGTCCTTGGTTTAACAAGATGCATGCAAGTGTGCTCAACCTGGTCACCTGGGGGCCTGCAGCTTACAGACATTTGTCCACTGTTCTGTTTCACCTGTGTTATTGTTCCTCCTGCTTGTGAAAGTTCTACTGTTTTCAGAAGGATAAAGAAGAATAAACCCAAATAATTAGAGGAATTTTGTGCTAGTTTTTTTTTTTCCTTTGTTCTTGATCTATCAGGTGCCAAGTCTCACTATTTTCAAGGGTCTTGATACCACATGGAGTTGAGTTCCAATGAAACAATTCTACGTCTAACTAAAGACGGAGGAGATGGGAGATACGTGGGTCCCTAAACATTCCCTGAAGTCACAGCCTTGGCCCACTGGACTACAAAGGGACAGAGATTCCTAACACACAGCCAGGGGAACTCTGTTCGTCCATACCAGGCTGTAATTCATCTGATGCATCAGTGAGTGGTTCCCTGCACCTCTGTCTCCCTGATTAATACAGGAGTGTCCACGCTGGCTTCTGCACAACGTGAACATGTATGTGCTCATGTGGCCTGGCAATCTGCCATTGTGGACCCCCAGAGTTCCCGGAAAAGAGGGTCTCGGCTTTGTTCACACGTCCCCAGTAAAAGGGAGCTCAGTGCCACGCGTTCAGTTTGCTGACCTAGACTTATTTCCAGAACTTCATGACATCTTCCTGGTGGTAATCCTGCATGCTAATCTTAGCTCTGCTCAGCGGCGGGACACAGGCCAGAGTGCACATTATTGTCCTATACCTGTGAGGACACTGCTGTGTCCCCACGTGCCCTCTCCTCCTTCAGGACCCTGGCCCTGAGTCACCCAAGAGAACAGGTTCTGTGAAATATCCTTTATACCGAGGGCAGATTTGTCCAAAATTTTTCACTGAAAAGTAAATCTGAAGACCATTTCTGAAAATAAACTGTGCAGTGGTTAACACTGGCAGTTTTACCTTGAGGGAGAGAGGCCTCAGACACCTCAGTTGCTCCGGCCCTACAACCGTGTGGTACTCAGCTCTGGGAGGGATGGCTGCCTCACCCAGTCTGTGGGGATATCCACCTAAAAGACTAGACATCTGTTTAAAAAAAAAAAAAAATTAAGCCCTGCTATGGTACCTGCCCAATGAGTTCTATTTAATTTTAGTCCTGAAAGGCTCATTATTTGCTCAAGTAACTGAGGAAAAACTATCAATTGATTTCTTTGATCCAGTGAAATGAATTACTATTGCATTTATGGCACATCAATTTATTTCGCTCAGCCGTCCTCCATTGGCATATGACCTGCTCTGATGGCAAACATGTGTGACACCCTGTCCTAGGGACTGGAGGGAGTGATACCCAACACTGTCTCAGTAAATGAGAGGAAGCGATAACAGAGCAGGGCTGGACCACACTTCTGCACCCCCAAGTACCCGCTCCTCTCGAGGCCTGCCGCAGCCCTCCTGCCCACCAGCTGCACACAGCTGGATCTGGGTGACCTGCCTGCGCGCTGCACACGGCTGGATCCAGGGGACAGGCTGGCACTGGCAGTTATCAGATTCTGGGCATCTTGACTGCCACGATTAGTCCCTTGCAATAGCTACAACCCACGCATTCTAGAATGCTGTGGCAATAGCGATGCTGGCTCACATAGAATGAAATTTGTAACTGAGAAAAAAAATGGAGATTTCTTAGTCCAGACACACGTAACAAGACACGGGCAGGTCTCTGAACTCTGAGTCAGAGAGGTGAGTGGTTGCTGACGACTGCATAGTTTGCTAGCAGAGAACGGGGACTAGAAGCCAGGAGCTGGCCTACCATTTTCTGCAACTTCTACCGCAATTGTACAGCTCTCTGCCCCGCCCCCTGTGCTGGCCTCACCCCCTCACCCCGTGAAGACCACCCCATCATCATACAAGTTCACAGTGATGATAACAGCAGTAACAATAAACTAACATCCGGCACTTACTGTATCCTAGACAGTCTGTTACACGCTTTGCATGCAACAGTATGAGCAAGTGAGGATTATCCCCATTTTACCAATGTAGAAATTTGGGCTGAGAAAAGTTAAGAAATGTATTCAAGGTCATACATCCAGCAAATGTTGGTTAACCATGTTTAGGAAACAATCTGGGTCTCTCTTACATTACTATTGTCATTCCTTTCTGATGCAAATATTCTCCTTTTATCTTTTACCTGCAGTAGCTAATATAGCTGCTATCAGGATACATCCTAATTGCTTCTCAAGAATTGCTTTATTGCAGCCAGCAAATATGTTGATTCCCTTGGAACCATTTCCAAATGGAAGAAAATTTAAAGTCATATAAGCTAAGAGAATTTATTTTACTTGAACATAATACTTACATGCCCAGACAGAGGAATTCTTACCATACCAGAAAAAAAGAAATACAAACTGTTTCATAAGGCAAGGGTGCACATTGTACTTGATCCTGAAACAAAAATTAGTTCCCCTAAAAGTCCTAACAATGATGATAACTAGTATTCAGTAATGCTGAGGTTCATTTCCTTGGAAATGCCATTCAGTGGGGCAAGATTCATTTTCTTGAGAATGTGAATGCATATTTAAGACACAAAACCAGCCACAAAATGGTCAGAGGAAGTCTGGTCATGGCAAATCCTTGCAGTTAGTGAGGGAAAAGCCTCAAAATTACTGCTTGATGCTGAAGGTCATTAAATGGAATGACTCTGAATATTAAGAGACACGACTAGTGTCCTGGACATACAAATTTAAAAAGATGGTGATCCCTGAACTAGTACTTAATAAACCCTGCTCACTATTCCAGAATCATTCACTTCTGCTCTACCTGCACTTACTCTACATAAAGGCTAATCTGGTCATTATTTTTAAAATGTAGACTTTTTGGAATACTACATGGCAATGAGAAAGAATGAAATCTGGCCATTTGTAGCAACATGGATGGAACTCAAGGGTGTTATGCCAAGTGAAATAAGTCAGGCAGAGAAGGACAGATACCATATGTTTTCACATATAGGTGAAAGTGTTCCTCCTAATCCATGAAGGACCATGGAGGAGAAGAAGGGGAAAAATAGTTGGGGAGAGGGAGGGAGGCAAACCATGAGAGACTCTTGAATGCTGAGAACAAACTGAGGGCTGATGGGGGTGGGAGAAAGGGGAAGGGGGGTGATGGGCATGGAGGAGGGTGCTTGTGGGGATGAGCACTGGGTGTTATATGGAAACCAACTTGACAATAAACTATGAAAGAAAAAAAACAAAAAAAGAAATACCAATTGCTTTATCTAAACCACTCAGTTCATTATGTGCTCAGAATGGTCAAACATAATAACCAAAGGCAACACTCTAGAAATAATCACACAAAAGTGAGCAACATTATAATTAAAGGAATTCCTAAGAAAAAAATAAATAAAACGTAGACTTTTACACTTACAGCCTATGTTAGAAAACAGTGCCTAATAATGCTTTCTAGAATTACTTACAGACATTAATTTATATGCAATAGATAAAAACTGTATGCTGTCAACTACTCATGATAAAAAATACCTGAGAAAATAAAGGGGACTGGGACATGTAGGCAAAAACAAGCACAGACTCTCAGCTTCCGACTGTAACTTAGAGGCCATGCAGTCCAATCCCCCACCTGGCTCCAGACCCTGCCCATACAATCACTCTAAGTATTTCTGGCCATGAGGAGATAGGTGGTTCATTTAACTTTCCATTAACCTCACTATTAGAAAGTCCTTCCTTATCATTATAGAGGATCCTCGGGAAAATCCTCTTCCTGAAGCAGAGGTCATCAGACAGTGAGTGACAGTAATTTGTCCTCATGAGAACCAGATGAAGGGTACGACCTGTGGGTTTTCAGCGGGTCACAGAGATGTGCATAGTGCAGACTGCATATATACGATGAGGGAGAGAAAGGCAGAGTGTCTGAAACCCTCACACTTCAGGCCCCTCTGCTTACACATCACATATGCTTTACTTTTAGATCTCAGTGTCTCACAGGACGGATGGGGACCGGGCTTAGATGGGGCCATATGGGCACAGCTTCTGACTGGAGAGGAGCAATTCCATGCCCATGACTCCTGGAATGACTGATGGATCAGAGCTGGCGAATGCCCGGCTGTGGCTATGACCCCACAGGAAGCCTGTCCCGTGAGCTATGCCGGATCTGGGGCCCAGGACAGGCTAGCCAGCTGAAGAACACCCCCTTCAGGCAGTGGGCCCATAAGACTGGGTGACAGTTATTTCTGCACTGGGCACCAGATTTGATATAAACATCACCAATGTAATATTCTGGCTGATTTTTTTTTTTTAGTGCTTTGAAATTTCACTATAATCAAAATAATAATACTGCCTTTTATCCAAACCCATGAAGTTGTACAAATGAAACATGCAGTTCCTTATATGTCAATTTTTCCTCAATAAATCTGTTTTTACAAAAAGAAAATGTGGAAGCAGTCACCTGAATAAGGTAAGTGATGCTCCAATAACAAATTAGCCACCAAACCCCAGCTGCTGAACTCAATACAGCCTGCATTCACACGGCGTGTACATGGTGGGTTAACACAGCTACTCAGAGACTCATGCTGTGGCAGATCAGCGACATTAACTTCGTTATCTTGAATATGCTGCCGCTTCGATGCCACTGGTGGGGAAGCACTGATGTATGTCACAGCAGCAGTCAGATGTCATGGCTCAGAAATAACACACAGCCTTCTGCTGTGTCCCCTTGGCCAGAACAAGTCCCACGGAAACGCAGTGTCCTGTGTGCCAGGAGAAGCAGTAGGCCCCATATTGGTCAGCCCTGAGAAGGTCCGGCAGTGACCACGGAGGCCTCCGGGAACCCTTGATTCTCCAATCAAAACTCCCTTAATTCTTTGACTTGTTCTTCAAACGGCATGGTCTCCTTAGCCCCTCTCCTGGCTTCCTTCCAACTATTACTCTATTTTAAAGATTGTTTTTAGTGTTGTTTTGTGGGCCCCTTGATCTCATGGGCAAGATCTGGGGACCATGATTATCTTGCAAAGGAAAAGGGGTGTAGTTTTCAATGGGCTCTCAGAGCAGTCAACCTGAGAAGTTTAGGGTTCGCTTCTCAGGTAGCTCATCGTTTTCTTTCTAATAAAATATCCAGTTGGTGCAACGTTCTAGCAAAGGTCTGAATATCAGTGCTCTATTACTTATTCTGGATTATTAAATAAAAAGATCATAAAACAAACACAATTTGCATTCAACCTTTCAATATACTGTTGCCCTTATGGACCAAAAAAAAAATTTTTAAAGGTATATACCACTTTCACTGCTGACAAATTTTGCCTTTTCTTAGTCCAAAGGTTTTAGAGTGCTTTTTGTTTTTGTACCTTTTTTATACTACATGCAGAACTATCCCTTGTTATCTTCAGGAGCTCAAGACTCACACCCTCTTGAATATAGATTCTAACATAAATCACCTTATCTGTCTTTCTCATCCAATTGCAAATCTTCCACAGGCCATCTACGCATTCATATAAATTATTGGCAAGAGCACTGGACCAGTTCATTGCAAAGGGCTGAACCAGAGAACACACAGGTTGCAGTTCCCTCCGAGAGGATGTGGCTGCATTCATCGGCGTACTCTGGGTATTTTCCTCTTCGTGTATCTGCTCCCATCTTCGTAGCTGTCCTTCTTGACCTTCTTAACATGGTATCACTTCCTCTGTCCTTTTACTGTTAGTGTCTTTTTCCTTTCAAACAAGCTCTTTAAAAGTCCCATCCCCTAAAGTCACCCTGACAGTTCTAAGATCCCTCAGTTCTATTCTGATGATGCTGTCCTAGATTTATTTTCTGTAACCTCCTACACCTAAAATACACTTTTTAAAAAAATGTTCATTTATTTTGAGAGAAAGAGAAAGCATGCACTAAAGCAAGCAGGGGAGGAGCAGAGAGAGAGGGAGAGAGAGAATCCCAAGTAGGCTCTGCTCTGTGAGCACAGAGCCTGACTCAGGGCTCAATCCCATGAAACATGACATCATGACCTAAACCTAAATCAAGAGCTGAATGCTCAACCGACCAAGCCACATGGGCACCCCTAAAATACACCTTGAATATTAACAATTTTACTATAGAATCATCACCATACAGGATGTGAGGCAAGACACCAATATCTCAGGGACCTGTTTTCTTAAAACAAACAAATAAAACAAAACAAAAAAGGGAAATGCTGTGATTGGCTAAATGGTCTTAAAATTTCCTATAATTCAAGAATTGCAGGACACTTTGACATTTGCTAAACACTTTCTTCCAAGGAGTTCAAGGAAATCCATCGAAGGAATTGTACTGATTTTCTGAATACACTCAAGCTGGAAAAAGAGATGGAGTTTTCTACACTCATATACAGAATCCAATGCAGAACCAGGACGTAACTTTGCAATACTCATCTGCCCTCTGCCTCCTCCCTGCCAAGGTATTGAAACGGCCTACATGGCACGTAATTGTAATAACTATTTAACATCGCTTGACACCTCTTTCTCACTGTTTGCTGCAGAGGGATAAGTACAGCCAAAATGTTACCAAGTGAGCTGTGGAATGATTCAATAAAATGTATTGTAATAATGTTCTAAGGGTAGATGTCTAGATTACAAATCTGTATTTGGGCAGATGACTATGTCGTAGCTTCCTGGCTACCCAAGGAGGAGGCACTTTCCTAATAACCACGGTCTTCACATCAAGAGTCCAAACTATGCATTCCATCCCAGACCACCAAGTCTGCACTGCCCCCTTCTTCTGACATAGGATCACACCTAACATTACAATACACTGCAATGGTCTTCTATTTCAAATATCCAAAAGCACATTACAGGCATAGCAGATTCCTTCATTTCAAGACAGGAAAAAAGAATCAATTCCGTCTTGCCTCATTAAAAAGCACAGGTAACATATAAACGGAAGAATCCCGTTGCTTTAAATATTTTTCAAAACACATAGTTCTTAATAAGCCTTACTCCAGAAAGTAATTCCTCCAGATAAAATGTGAGTTGTTTACATGAGAAAAAGTAATTGATCATTATTTTTCCTCCTCTCACCTTACTTTCTACGAACACTGCTTGTAAGGATAATCTCCAAGGGACATCTACAGCCTTCAAGCAAATGAATTTCACTTAAAAATAAATAAATATGATCTTCTTATTGTTTTATTCTTAAAGAGAATTCTCCTCAGAAAGTAAACTTGAGTTGAGTTTTGATTTTTGTTGTTTGTATTTGGTTCTCTGTGGTTTGGGTCCTGAAACAATGATGTAGGGCCAGTCAGGCACTCAACCTAACAACCAGCAAGCAACTTCTTCTGGAGACCTGCTACCTCCTTCACAGAAAGCAGCTATTTGCTACTCATTAAGTAGAAATAAAATTCTTTATCATATTCACCAATTAATAAGGCAAAAGTGGTTTTCAAATGATAAACATTTTAATAAACAGCTATACAGGCACTGACTTAAGAATATTTGATCAGAAGGGTGGCTGGGTGGCTCAGTTGGTTAAGTTTCTGACTCCTGATTTCAGCTCAGGTCATGATCTCACAGTTCATGGTATCGAGCCCCGCATTGGGCTCTGCGTTGACAGTGTGAAGCCTGTTTGGGATTCTCTCTCTCTCTCTCTCTCTCCCTCTCTCTCTCTCTCTGCACCTCCCCCACTCATAGGCACTCTCTCAAAATAAGTAAACATTAAAAAAATATATTTCATCAGCAACTACAATGTTTCCAGCACTAAGACTAAATTACTGAACAGGAGAGGACAAGTCACATCAGAAAAATGCTGTAGTAGGGCCTTGCAAGAGATATACAGAAGTATGAAAGAAGCAAAAACTCTTAGAATGAACTTCCTTGACACTGTAGAAATTAGTCCAAGATTTATAGCAATAAAGTTCACAATGAATCAAGAGAAAAGTGACTTAAATGCAGTAAGAGAACATGGTTAGCATTTAACTTGCTCAGGCCCCCAGCCCCTCTGTCCACAGATCTGTGATGGTCTTCAGCCAAAAGCCCACATCCTTAGTGTGGACTCCTGAACCCAGAGGGAGCAGAGTTGGCCCTGTTCTGAAGGAATTACTCATCTGTTCTGACCTGTGTGGGGCTTCCTGAGGTTCTGATGGAAGGCACTTTCCATTGTCTGACCTGTCAAGATGACTAGCTGGCAATGCTGAGGGCATTCCTACAGAACACCAATAGATACCTGAATGGGTCACTGCCAACTGGGAGAAAAGGGGACAGTTGGGGCACACAAGATACCCGAAGCCTGAGTGCAAAGCTGGAGGGAGAGACACCTCAACAAGAACGGCTTGAACAAGCTGCTAAATAGGATGGGAAATCTGGAAAGCCACACATGGATGATGCACAATGTGTCAGAAGCAAAACGAGAAAATGGCCAACGGCTCTTGCATTCCCAGATGATCTTTTGGCTCAGAGTGAAAAGAAAGTGATGCTAAGGCAAATTGTAAATAGCACAGCTAAACATAAAAGTGACTTGACAGAGAACCAGTTTGCCAGGCCGGGGGAATGTTTGCTTATTTGATTTTTTCATTTGCTAGCAGGCATTTTAAGGAAATCGTGGTCTAAGCAGTAGCTGACCCCAAGCTAAAGGAACAGAAGTTCCAGAGACCATGGGACAAAGAATACAGTACTCACAAAAGTAGTTTAGAAAAGTCACTAAAGAAACACACAACTCTACCCCATAGCAAGCAACAGCAACAAACCCGGAAAAGAGAAAAGTCTGACATCGAGTTATTTTTCCAAACGTCCATTTTTCAACAGTATCAACCATGCAGAGCAAAAAGAAAATCCAGTGTATTCACAGGAAAAGAATATAGTAATCTAAACTATTCCTGAGAAAGCACAGATAATGAAAAGAAAAGACTTTAAATCAACTGTATTGGTGCCTGGCTGGTTCAGCTGGAGGAGCATCTGACTCTTGATGAGTTCAAGCCTCACATCAGGTGGAGAGATCACTTTAATAAACACAACTTAAAAAAATCAGCTGTCTTAAATATGCCCAAATGGATAAAAAGAAACTATAAAGAAGAAAAGGAAACTAAAAGATGTCTCAACAATAAAGAAATATTAATGAAGAGATGGAAACATCAGAAAGGAACAAAACAGAAATTTTGAACCTAGAAGTATTTGAAAGGAGAAATTCATGCAAAGCTTTCCACAGTGGATCTGAGCGAGCAGAAGAAATGTTCAGTAAACTTCAGGAGAAGTCAATTATAATTATCCAGTCTAAGCAGCACAAAGAAAAAAGAATGAAGATCCATCAGCAGACCATAAGACACCTGAGGGACACCACCAAGTATACCAACATACACACAATAGAAGTCCCAGAGGAAGAGGCAAGAGAGAAAGGGAATTAAAGAATATTTAAAGAAATAATGGTCTAGGGGCCACTGGTGGCTCAGTCAGTTGAGCGTCTGACTCTTGATTTCAGCTCACGTCATGATCCCAGTGTCATGGGGCTGAGACTCGTATTGGGCTCTACGCTAAGTGTGGAGCCTGCTTAGGATTCTCTCTCTCCCCTCTCCCTCCCTCCCTCTGCCTCTCTCCCCACCTCACACACGCATGCTCTCTCAAATAAAACAAAAATAATTTTTAAAATAAAGAATGGTTAAAAACTTTCCAAACAAATAAAAAACATAAATCTATACATTCAAGTATCTCGACAAATCCCAAGCAGGTTATATCCAAGTAGATGTGCACTGAGATCTACTGAAACCAAAATGCTGAAAAGCGCAGATGCAGAGAGAATCTTGGAAATGGCAAGAGAGAAGCGACTCACTGCATACAGGAGATCGGCAATAAGGTACATGGAATTTCTCATCAGAAGCCACTGTTAAGATGCTGATATTCCTCAGTGGAATCTACAGACTCGATTCAACCCCTGTCCAAGTCGTAGTGCCCTTTTTTTGCAGAAACAGAAAAGCCAATCCTAAAGTTATATGAAATTGCAAAGGACCTCAGAGAGATAAAACAATCTTGAAAAAGATCAAAGTGGAAGTACTCACACTGATTTCAAAATGTGCTACAATTATTGAAAACACTGTGATACAAGCATAAGGTTATACATACAGACCAACCGCAGAGAACTAAGTTTAGAAATAAACCCATCTATCTATGACCACTCAAGTTTTGACAAACGTGCCAAGACCATTCAATTGGGAAAGAATAATGTCTTCAACAAATACTACTAGGAACACGGGATATTCACATCCCGTGTGAATGAGGTTGGACCCTTACCTTCCATTACATGCAAGCTAACTCAAAATAGATCAAGATCAAAACTTAAATATAAGAGCTCAGAATGGAATACATTCAGAAGAAAACATATGAGTACACTTTCATATTGAATTTGGCAATGGGTTTTTAAAAGTGACCCCAAAAACATAGGCAACAAGAGGAAAAAATAAATTGGAATTTGCCAAGATTTAAACGTCTGTGCATCAAAGGACAACTATTACAACTCACTAACATGAACCGAAATAAAAATTGGCAAAGAACTTGAAGAGACATTTTCCCAAAAGAATACCTACAAATGGCCCAGAAGCTCATGAAAGGATGTTAAAATGGATTAGCCGTTAGGGAAATGCAAGTCGAAATGACAATAACGTGTCACTCTACACCCACTAGAAAACCTAGAATTTTTTAAAAGGCAGGGGATAAAAAATAAGTGTTGGCCAGGATATAGAGAATTTGGAACCCTCAAACATTATTGGTAAAAATGTAAAACATTTTAATTTTTATATTTGTACAACAGTGAGTCAGTTTCTCCAAAAGTTGAAGACAGAATTATTACATGACACAACTCCATTCCTTGCTATATACCACAAAAAAATGAAAAAAAGTATTCAAGTATTTGTACACGATATTCAGAGAAAATAACCAAAACAATCTCTGTTCACAACAGACAAAAACAGCCCAAACAATCAAAGTGCGAGCAGGTAAGCACAACATGGCATACCCACTGATAGCACAGAATGCATTTATAGGAAATATCCACAGTTGTTAGGACCGGGGAGTCCAGGGGCAGACAGGTGGTTTCCAGGAGCTGTGGGGAGGGGTGGGGATGGGCAGTGAATGGTTCATGGGTGCAGAGTTTCCACTGGGGGCAAGGAAAATGCTCTGGAACTAGACAGAAGGGGTAGTTCTCAACATGGATGTCCTAAATGCCATCATACTGCAGATTTAAAATGGTTAATTTTACACATGGATTTTAACTCAAGAAAAAGAAATAAATGAATAGGATACAACACAGGGCCATTTAAGGAAAAGATGGATATATGTAATAATAGAACTGGCGACCAGTGTAAGAAAAATATGCACTTTAAAACATACCAAAACCGGGGCACCTGGGTGGCTCAGTTGGTTAAGCATCCGACTTCAGCTCAGTTCATGATCTCGCAGTTTGCGTGGGTTCAAGCCCCGCGTCGGGCTCTGTGCTGACAGCTCAGAGGTTAGAGCCTACTTCAGATTCTGTGTCTCCCTCTCTCCCTGACCCTCCCCTGCTCGCGCTATCTCTCACTCTCTCAGATAAATAAAAACCTTTAAAAAATATATTATAAATATATAAAATATTTTATATATAAAACATACCAAAATCTTTAAATCTTTGTACAGTTTGAAAAAGAGGAAGACCAACCAGAACTAAGATTTATATTGAATGTTTATGGAAAAAGTAGATACTGATCTTTTATTATTAGCTCATGACAGATTATGCTGCGGTTAAAAATAATAACGTGATGGTGGCTTCAATGACAGTATTTCTGGCTCGCATAAATGTCAGCTGACAGTGGACTTCAGGCTGACTTCATGAAGTGTTTATTCCAGGAATGAGGCTGGAGAAGTGACTTCTATCCAGTTCTTGGTGGAGGAACTAGAAATACTGGGCCCGATCTTAGGCTTTTAGCTTCTGGCCAGTATGGCACATACCAGTGCCACTCACATTCCTCTGGCCAGAGCAAATAATTCCTCCACAAGTGATAACCGTGGGGCCAGGGGTTACTCCCCCCCCCCTCAGGAACGGGTGCTGCAAAACATCTGTCCATGAGGATGGGTCATCCTATTACAGGGATGCAGGAGGCCCAGCCATTACATACAAGTCATCATGTTAAAGGATGAGCCACAGAAAACAAAGGGAAAATTCCTGATAGTATATATGAGAGGTATCCTTAAGCCCAAGGATGTGAACTTCCTTTTTTCAGGTCTGGAAGATACCCCCAAACCCCCCTATAAAAATGATGTCATCACTGACTTTCCCACCAGAAGGGCCTGTGTGTATTATCAAATGTTAGCATTATCAAACTTGCTAAATTGTGCCACTCTGGTTGGTAGGAAAAAAACACTTCCTCATTCTTCAATTTCTTTGATTTAGGAGAAAAGTGGAGCATCCTGTGTATATATACCATTTATTTTTCCTAATCCACACACTGCCTGTTTAGATAATTTAAGAATAAAGACTTTAGTAGGAGCAGGAAACAGAGTCAAACTGTTAAAACTCTTGTCTTAGGGCACCTGGGTGGTTCCGATGGTTAAGCATCTGACTCTTGGTTTTGGCCTAGGTCAGGTTCTCACAGTTCGTGGATTTGAGCCCCATGCTGGGCTCTGCATTGGCAGTGTGGAACCTGCTTGGGATGTTCTCTCTTTCCCTCTCTTTCCTCCTCTCCCCCCTCAAAATAAATAAACTTAAAAAAAAAAATACTTCATTATCTGACAAAAGCCAGACTTGAGGCTTACTCAGTGTGGCTAAGGCTGTAAGCCAAGCAAAAGGATCATGGACGTAGGGCTTATGTTTGCCACAGAAGGGCCAGAATGTATTGTCTCTGTAGCTGAAATATGTCCAAGCGCCATCCAGCAAAGACTTACGTTGCCAGAAATGGAAGAGCCCATTCTGGACGAAAGCCCAGGTTCTATAGGTGGCAAACACAGATCACAGACTTAGGGTGTGGCTGCCGACCACAGAGAGGACATGAAGGTCTCTGGTCTTGGACCAGCGTGTCACACGCCTCTTATGTCGGAGAAAATGCCAATCACTCTACAGTGCCCTCCCCAACATTCCTCTGTCTTGCGTCCTCTGCTCCATTTCCCAAGTCATATTCCACACAATGTTAATGTCACAAATGTCACCGAGGAAAAGGGGCTGGGGCAAACAATGTGGTCAGAGAAGTTTGTGCAAGTGCACCCGTGCTGGATCCCGTCCAGGAAGAGGGACTTCCTAGCTGCGTACGCTCGGCGTGTGCAGAACCAGCAGAACCACTCCCCTCCCCCGCCCCCAGCCAGCAACCCTGTTTGCTCTCTGTATTTAAGAGTCTCAATGGTTTGTCTCCCTCTGTTTTTATCTTGTTTTTCCTTCCCTTTCCCTGTGTTCATCTGTTGTATTTCTTAAATTCCACATAGGAGTAAAATCATGTCTTTCTGATTTATTCACTTAGCATAATACCCCCTCAGCAGTTCCACCCATGTAGTGCTAATGGCAAGATTTCATTATTTTTAATTGCCAAGTAATACTCCATTGTACATATATATACACACACACACACATATATATGTATCATACATATATATGTATCATGCATATATATGTATGTGTGTGTGTATATATATATATATATACATGACATCTTCTTTATCCATTCATCCATCAATGGACCTCTGGGCTCTTTCCATACGTTGGCTATTGTTGAAAGCGCTGCTATAAACATTGGAGTGCATGTGCCCCTTTGAAACAGCAATCCTGTATCCTTTGGATAAATACCTAGTAGTGCATGCTGGGTCATCGGGTAGTTCTATGTTTAACTTTTTGAGGAACCTCCATACTGTTCTCCAGAGTGGCTGCAGCAGTTTGCATTCCCACCAGCGATGCAAAAGTGGTCCTCTTTCTCTGCATTCTCACCACCATCGGGGGGTTCCTGAGGAGTTAATTTCAGCCATTCTAATGGTTGTGATGTGGTATCTCTATGTGGTTGTGACCTGTGTTTCCCTGGTGATGACGGGGTAGGGCACTGCCCCAGCGCCCCCACGTGGCCCTGCTACCCTGCCCAGGCCCCACCACATGCACCTCCACGCAGCCCCAACTGCTTTGCTCCTCGGCCTGTCCTCTAGCACCCTCCAGTCTCTAACCCAGGACTCCCAGAATCATCTTCCTTAAATATACCAAACTGCTTAAAATCTCTCGTTGTGGCCCTGCTACTTTATGGGTGCTGTTCTGCCACCACTCACCTCCTCACTTCCTACCTCCCAGCCTCATCTGTCAGCACTCTAATATTCTCCATCCCCTGCCTCTGTGCTTCTCTGGAAAGTTCTCCCTCCTACTTCCTCCTGTGCTAATTCCCGCTTACCCTCAGAGTGCAACACACCTCCTCCTCCAGAGGGCCCCTTAGACATGCACACATGCAGTCACCCTGGGCCGAGCCCTTCTGAGTTCCCTCAATGGCACACCAATGCCAAGGTGGGAGGTACCACTGAGCACTGCACTTTCTTCCTCCCCCTTTCCCTCCCTGGGGACCAAACCCTGTGAGCCTGAGCCTCTGGCACAGATTTGGGCGGTCAGAGTTTCCTGCACAAAGTAACAAATTCCATCCTGAATGCTGATTCAGTCAGTATTTGTCTGTCACTGTTGTGACTAATGTCACGTACACCACTAACCAATAGCAAAACAAAATAAATAACAAGCAGTAAGAAATAAAGTGGCCTCGCAATGAATAAGCCTCCTTCATCTGCACCGTTGTGCGAAGCTGCCATCCAGATGGCTTAAGTCGGCAGTGTCCCCGAGTCTACCAACCGAGTACCCCAAAGTGTAGGCAATGCCCTGCCCCTCCCATGACAACGTTCTAGCAAGAGGAGAGTGGTCGCAAGGCACTGCCGGGAGCAGCCAGTCACCTCAATGGGATACCTGCTTCTTCCGCGAATCCCCGAGGACGCTGCTGGAAGTGACCTGGGTGGGCTTCTCGGGTCTCCAGGGTAAACGAGGCCACACTGGGTACCAGCCTGCCATCAGTGCTCCGGGTGTCCTGTGGCGGCAGCTCTGTGACCACCCTCCTCCTGCGGGGAGTGGCCATCATAGTTTCTGGAGGGGAGACTGAAGGCGCCTCCCCTACGGCGGTAGTGCTGCGTGTCCACCACAGACAAGGGGGCGCACGCGACGCAGGTCACCCAAGTCAGCACGAAATCACTGCAACATGACGGAACGGAGGAGCAAAACTAAGTAAAAATGATGATGCCCCCAGAACGAACAAAGATGCAGGAAAGGGAGATGGGAGTCGGTCCTAGGTGCTGGGCACGGGGGAGACGGTCCACATGAGCTAAAAGACGAGCTCCTGTGAGCATGAGGTCCTTTTCTTCCTGATTCTTATAACCCAAATGCCTGGAAAATTCTGGGCACTCAACCAGCACTCAAATGATATTCATGATTAAATCAACATGTGAGCAAATGAGAATACAATTTTATTCTGTAACAAAAAGTAGACTGGCTAATAGAAGAGAAACAGGGTGCACACATTTGGAGGAGATACTAAGCTTTGCTAAGGGGAAACAATAGTTCTGGCGGAGCCCTGAGGAGCGCGGATTCTGCCTGCCAGTCGCTCGCACACCCTCAGATCCCAACCTGTGAGCAGCGGGGCTTTCAAAGCACCGGGTCTGGAGTCACACGGTCTTAGATCTGTATGGGAGCAAGCAGCGGGCCTTACAAAGGCTACACGAGCCTGCCACATCCCAGTGCCTACACAGACAGGATGGAGGAGAGCACCAACACCCGCCTCACCACAGACACGCGGCTTAGAGAAGTACTGGGAATGTTTCAGCACAGCGATCCTAGCACAAAATAAGTGCCTCTTAACTAATAGCTAATGCTGTCATTAAATGACCTCCCATGTCTTGTTGAAGAAAGACTGTGATAAAGACAGAACAACCTTCATTAGTTTTCCAGCGCTACATAGCTAATGACTCTCCGTGTGCGCCTGTGTCCAAGCCTCTCCTTTTCACAAAGGCCTCAGTCATGCTGGGGCAGAGGCTCACTCTAGTATAACCCGTCTTCGCTAATCACATCTGCAACACCCCTATTTCCAAATAAAGTCACATTTCCCATTCTCTGAATCAGTGACACTTTGTCCTGCAAATCTCCACTTCCTTCCAACAGGCTACTATAGGCAGTGTGTTATCCATCCATGAACAGCGAAATATAATACTTACTACAGTAACAGTGATTACCACAACAGAGTACCAGCTGGGCACCAGGCAGCGAGCTGCACTGGACACATGTTGTCCCCAAGCTCTTATGACTCCTCTTCGACACAGGCTCTGTCATATCCCCACTGCCCCGAGGCTTAGCGAGACGCACTTGCCCGAAGTCAACGCTAGCAGGTGGAAGGGCTGGGCCTCAAAGACGGATGTTCTCAACCCTGATCACAAGAGGTTAACACCCACGCTCTGTCCTCAGTGTGCTGCCGGGCGGGCATCGGGAGAGACCCCTGAGCAGGCGTCAGGGCCTCAGGGCTGTACACACCCTCTGAGGCCTACACAGGATGCCGCTGTGGAACACCCATTCAGTACGTGCACCATGGAGACATTCTTATTCAAAACTTACCCTCTTAGATTGGATCTTATTCAACAACTTACCTTAGATCTTATCTTAGATCTTATTTAAAACATATCCTCTTACATTTTGCATTATAATCTTGCTTCCATTACTCTCTTCCTTAGCCTTTTGTCACAGGTGGTTCAGACGTATCCCCATCACGGGGCTGCATGAACACACACCGGGAAGACCGAGCTCGCGGGCCATCTCCCTGGGCGCTCTTCTGAGCGAGAACATTAGAAGCAGGCTCTGGCTCTGGCGATAATTGTACCCATTTCCTGACAGGTTTAGATGGCATCCTCTGGATGGAGACTTAAAAGCCATCCAGTCCAAGCTTCCTTGTGATTCAGGCCACAGCAGTCCCCTGTCCTCCTCAGGAAAGGAAGGAAGCACCTCAGTTTATCTGGACAGAGAGTGTATTTCCTGGCACATCCCTTTCCAAACCCCACACAGACTTGCGAGGAAGTCTCTATTCACAACACTCCCAAATGCATTTCAGTCACCATGGGCTCACAAAGGCCACTTTTTCCCCCTCCTAATGATTAACTGCTTTAGGCACCAGAAATAATGAAAAGTAAGGTTGTTCTCCAATGTTCTCACTGACAGTGTTCTGGGGGGAGACGAGGAACCAGCCGTGGTGCAGGGGGACACCTGCCCCCCGTAAGCTGGTGTCCTGCGTGGAGGGTCCATCGGTAGACCCTCAGGCACTCAGCCAAGTACGAGAGGTACAGAGGTCCCCAACTCCAGAGAAGAGAATGTCATGTTCAAAGAGGACTCGCTTCAAGTGAAGAAAGTAGGGAAGATCACAAATGCTCCCTGATGTCATTCTTGTAAATCATCTTCTCTCTGTAAGATGGTTTGCAGCGAGCCAAAGCAGAGGCCATTAACAGGTCAGGGTAAGAGCAGACGGGGCACATCCACAGTCATGTTCATTTCTTTATTGAAGCAGGTGCACCCGCATTCAGTCCTTGCCAAAGGACCACAGAGCGACCATGAAATCCTAGCAGTTTAGAATGTAAAAGAAGAACCACTCTGCGTCACCCTCAGGCCACCCAGTCCCCACAAATAAGAGGCATCTTCCCGTCACCTGCTGGGTCCATGTCCTCCTCAGGGCACCAGGGGCATGCCTCCTGCTCTCCATGGCGCAGCCCCAGGGGGCCCAGAGCAAGCCATCCTCTGGCTGCCGTCCAGGCCACGTTCTCCCAGGTGTGAGCGCCAGCACTGAACTTTCTACAGGACACAGGGAACCCAGCTGCAAACACCATGTGCCCGACCTACATGCTGAACTGAAAAGTGCTGAAGAAACATGGGCTCCTCAGTGTAACTGCTCTGAGACATTATCCTGGGGCCTCTCGTTTGCTGGTGACTTGGGACTGGCTCTCTCCGGAATAACACACAAGTCCCTCCAGACAGGTATCCTCCAGACATAAGTGGGTTCCTCGGAGCCCCAGAGCAGGGACTGCTGGCCTGGCCTGTGTGCTCCCCACTCAGCCTCGCGGGCTCCACTAGCGCCCAGGAGTGCAGGGCTCAGCCCTGCAGCCTGCCCGCTCCTGCCTGCGCCCCACCCCAGGGCTGGTCTCTGAGGCCAGCTGGGCCCGTCCAATCCTCCCCTCCTGGATCCGGCAAGAATGGATGCTGCCCCTACCACGTTTTCAAGGAGACAGAACACTGACCCACCCATGAGGACATTTACGCATTGTGTCCCGCACATAGTAGGCTCTTCATAAACGTTTGCTGTTTTGGATTGAATTAATCAAATCCCAACCCCAAAGAACTGCTCCTGGGTTCAATGTAAAAACTGAGCTATATCAAGAAAATGCAAAAAAAAATTTTTAAATTAGCAACAGCAATATTCCCTCAAATATTTGGCATGCAAGAACCCAGAGGACCCTAGAGTCAGTTCATTCGATTTATGCCATTTTTTCTAAAGGAAAATTTTATAAAGGCAAGTCGCACGGCTTGCCTAAGATCAAACAGGTGTGATATGCGGTAAACAGGTGTGACAGGTGGCACACCCACAAAGGACCTTCTACCCCTAAATATGTGTGAATAGTGAACTGTTCGTTAACAGTGTGATAAAAGCCACACCACACAGCAAAATAACAGATCATTTCCCACTTCAAAGCCCCATCCTAATGAACAATTCTCACTAAACCATGGTTTTAATGGGAAGTGTTGTAATTTAAAGATACGACTGGATCTTAGGCCTCAGGGACGGGGCTGGGAAGTGCCGAGGTTAGCCAGGCTTCGGAACCCTCCCACTCACGCTGGGAGCATGAAAGCCAGCCCACTGCTGCAGCCAAGACAAACCCTAAAGAAGAGGGATTTATGCCCCAGAGTCACGGGCAGCTGTAACAAGACACAGAACGGCCCTAAAACATGAAGGCACTGCTTACAAACGCGTTTGCCGCAGCTCATGAGCCAGAACCTAATGAAATGCCTATGAATTATATGGTTATCCAATTCCCCAGTGAAATGTGAAATTTCTGTAACCTTCCTGAAAATATCTGTTTCGTTTTTTTGTTGTTTTTTTACCCATTCCCCCAGGACACAATTAAGTCAGCAGAAAAACGGCGAGTACAGAAGATACACACACATTTTCGGAAACAAATACGAATCAAGTTTCAGCCATAAATCCATTGATGCTCGCTATCACCCACATGAGTGACTGGCCAAAAAAGAAAGCACTTGGCAAGAGATTTTTCAGCCCTAAGATGTTCCACATGCTAATTACAGGCTCTGTTAGGGGCTTGACCTTCAATAACAAGGTGCTTATTAAACCCCTTTGGTTTCTCCCTCTGACTGAGACAGGATTAGATTTAAAAAATCGTACTTTAATGTTAATAAGAAATTATTCTAGCTCAGAACTTTGATGTTGCATGTGCACTGTGGATGAGATTCTAACTTAATACATAATTGACAGGTTACTCCCCAAGCCCCTATCCCAAAAAGTAGTTAAAACTTTTTAAATTTTCTTTTCATAAAACATTCTACCTTGCTTTAAGCAGATGTAGCTTATTATAACTAAGTAGATTTTCTTTCCTCAAATAATTTAGGTAAACAGAACTATTAAGGATCTGAGCCAGAAGACCAAGCGACTTTCAAAAAAAAGTAGGACAAAACCAAGATCAGATGACCAGATTAAATGCAAGCAGAGCTGTGGAAGCAAGCAAAGAAAAAGGGAGAACATTAGCAAACACACAATCACTCCATCAGCCAGTACTAACAAGCGTAGACAACGGCGTTTCTCCAGCAGACATGTGAGGCGTGCCTAGATCAGAATTGCCCGGGCTCACTGTGGGTGCCTGGACCACCCGCCACAGGTTGGGAGTCTCCCCAATTCTCCCCCCGCTGAAAACCACCGCTTCTGACAACTGCTATTACACAGGCAAGCACTCCAGTGGTGCAATCGGTGAGCGCACGGTACAGATACAAAGGGACACCGCGCACTACTTTCCTTTCTACCCAAGTACCTTCCATCTTAATATCCGGTAAAGAATTCTGCCCTTGAAGAGAAAATAAAATTTACTGTGTCCAATCACCTTACAGTGTCTCCATGTACAAAGTGAATCAACGAGTATTTTAATGAGGAAGGGATTTCAATACTTTCCAATACTTTCTAACGCACCCCCTTGCTCATTTCCTCGTTTGGCAAGATAACACATGGAAAGCAGAGAGGCAAGGCCAGGGGGTGTCTCACTGACGGGTGTGCCTGTACCAAACATACAGGGCTCCTGGAGTGTGGGTGATCGGGGCACTAGGGTAAGTGCTGTGACACAGAACACGTGAGACATGTTTAAAACACGTCGTCTAGAGTCCCTGCAAACCATTTCTCCTAATACCTGATACACCACACGGTTATGACGGGATGACATGAAGAAGTCAGTGGGCAGAGAAGCAGACAGGTGAAACACCCTGCCGCGTCCTACAGAGCTCCATCTTTTCTTTAATGTTTATCTAGGAGTCCCTAGTGCAGAAGACCAAAAATAAAGTGTGCTTTAGAAGGTGGACTCCGGTTCTTCACAGACCACTACATTCCTCTCCCTGGTCAGTCCAGACAACCATATCTGCTGCTACTCACACAAAGGGGGAAGCTGTGCATGTGCCTATTTATAAAATGATCCGACAACAATTCCGGTAAATTTAAGGTCTCCTACGGGACTATTAGCAGAGAGGTTTTCCTTTCCTTGTGGAAAGGTTTGTTAACAAAACTAATTTTGCATTCATGCCAGGAGGTAATGAAATAAACATGTTACATTAATGTTATAATGTGGTTTTTATAGTCAGATAGGCAGTTGTAATGTTTTATAAAATATATGCCTCATCGACTCCAGCCCCAAATTACAAGTTATTACTTCTGTTCATTAAAAGCACATAAGGACATCAGGCAAAATTAGATTATTTTATAGCAATGTATTTCATTAATTTTTTACCAATAAAGTAAGTGTGGAAGCATAATTCCTCCTCAAACACAATTTTAAATTGATAATTTACCCCTTTAGAAAGAGACACAAGAAGAGTTACCAATTTACATGGCTGCCTCTTGCCATTCACCCAGCTGCAGGTCACTGTGAGTTGTCGCCCTGGGGACCTTCACGAGGGAAAACCTTCTGGTGGAGGAGTTTGCTCCTGACAGAGGTTCACTCCTGGAGGAGCGAGGGTGACTTGGAAGCAGAAAGTCTGTCCTTATGACCCTGTCTGTCAAAATGTTCTAATGGTAAAAAGAAAAAAAAAATCAGCCCTTTGGCAAGATTGGCAGGCAGGTCACACATCGAACACCCCGATTTCAGAACCCTGAGGGGACTTCTGTGTGAAGGGAGTTACCTAATAGGTTCCTCCTCTGTGGCTGAAAGAAGAAAAGTCAAATTCCAGGGAGTTGCCCACTGGTGTCTCGAGCCGGGTTTTGCTGACCCTGTTAGAACGGATTTTCACTTGAACTCTTCCCATGTGGGCAGCTGATACCATGGCCACAGGCATTAGGAAGTCCGGAGTCTATCCCCAAATCATGGCAACACCAGATAACATATCGTATAGGCGTCACAACACCCTTGTAAAGTACTCAACTGGAATAATTTCTGAAAAAAGTTAAATTCTAGAATCTTTCTTCCCCCAACAGTTTTGAATAAGGGACTATGGGCCTGTATCTTCACCTGGATCTGTTGCTGTCTTTCTGTCTGCCAAGCCAACACCGTGGCAGGAGAGTGGGTGGTGGGTAAGCCCTGGCTGAGACAGGGCTGGGACAAAGAAGGGGAGGGGCTGTCTACACACCAAGGGAGAGGGCCTCCAGGGACAGCACCTAGGGCGGGACCTGGAATGAGAGGCAGCAGCACAGACACACCGAGCAGAGAAGCAGGTGCAGCTCTGAAGGCAGGAAAGGGACCCATGCGGGAACATGACAAATGGCACAGAGCATGGTGAGGGGGCAGAGGGAGGAAACAGATGAGCCAAACACACAGGTGGGGCCCACCCAGGGTGCAGACGTTTGATTGTTATGAGACACGTATTGACAAATAAGGGCTGTATGTAAGTGAGGGGGAAGACAGGACTAGATTTATAATCTTAAACTACAGGGGCGCCTGTGGGCTCAGTTTGTTGAGCATCGGACTCTTGACATCAGTTCAGGTCATGATCCCAGAGTCATGGGATGGAGCCCCATGTTGGGCTCCAACACTGACAGTGCTGGTTGCTTGGGACTCTCCCTCTCCCTCTCCCTATGTGTGTGTCCCTCTCTCTGCCCTTCCCTAAAAAATAATAAATATAAAAATAAAAGAACTTTGGGGAACGAGAAAACAAGGAGGAAACTTAAATGGCTATTCCTAAGTGAGAGAAGCCAGTCTGAAAAGGCTATGTACCATATGATTCCACCCATAGGACTTTCCAAGAAGGCCGTAACTACTATTAAAATACCTGAGTTGCCAGGGACTTCTGGGGGGCTCAGTCAGCTAAGCATCTGACTCCGGCTCAGGTCATGATCTCATGGTTCACGGGTTGGAGCCCCGCGTCGGGCTCTGTGCTGACAGCTCAGAGCCTGGAGCCTGCTTCAGATTCTGTGTCTCCCTCTCTCTCTGCCCCTGCCATGCCCATGCTGTCTCTCTCAATAATGAATAAACATTTTTTAAAAAATGAAAAAATACCAGAGCCACCGTGGGCGAGCATGTGGAGCACAGAGGATTCTCAGAGCTGCGAAACTGCTGCCTCTGATACACTTACAGTGCATCCGTCTTCTGTCCCAACCCTCAGAATATATGCCAAGAGGGAGTCCCAAGGTGAAGTGCGGGCTCTGGGCGATGACGATGTGTCAGTGCAGGTTCACGCATCATAACGAACGCTCCCTCCATCATGGGGTGCTGGTAACGGGGGAGCCTGTGCAGGTGTGTGAAGGCTGGGTGTGTATGGGAAACCTCCATGCTTTCTCTCAATGTTACTGGGAACCCAGAATTGCTCTAAGAAAATAATTAGTTAAAAAAGAGAGAAGTTTGGCTGATTTGTGGTAAATGAACTAAGAGGACAAAGTTAGAAACAAGACGAGTGGTTTGAAAGCTTTTTCTGTACAACAAAGGTGAAGGGGAGACAGACTGTGCAAGGGTGGGCAGGAAGGATGCCAGTCAACATTTTAGAGAGTTGATTACAGAAACTTCTGAATGGACTGTACGCGGGTGAGCAGGTGGTGAGGGAGGGAGAGGTCAGCAGGTATTTCACACACTGATCTGGAGTCCGATGTGGAGTCTAGGAAGAGAAGAGGAGGGACAGATCCATTTGGGGCTGTAAGCTCACAGTTGGCAGTTAGAGCTCTGGTGATGAGGGGAACTCACAAGATGATATGGGGCAGGGGATAAATAGAGAAATGAGGTCACCCAGGATCAAGACCCCGTCCACTATAAAACTCAGAAGTCAAGCAAAGGTTAACGAGAAAGAGAAGCCAATAGGATACAGGGAAAAACAGAGACTGGGGTTTTGGAAACAAAGAGAAAAAGGTCAGCTCTGTTTTGTGCCACCGCACTATCCAATAAAACGGGGACGCTGGTGTGTCTAAACATTGTAATGATCTTTGCTGTCATTTCACTGGCAGGTCCATGGAAGGACGAAATACGTGTTGTTGTACCACAGCTGTAAGCTAGTGGGGGTCCAGGTGGTGAGCAGGACAGAGTTCAAAGGCAGATCGTTGGACCTGTGCCCCCCTCCCCTGTTCCCCAGCTAGTGGCCCTGAGAGTGCCTCAGCCCCAGCCAGAACAGCCTCTGAGAAGCCATGCTGACCAGCGGGGCCAGCACGTCCTTTCCATATGCTTTCCATGGAGACCCTCCTCCTTTCCGCCATCCCCTTCCATGTGTGTGGTCAAGCAGCCCTATGTGTGCTCCACTGAGTGCAGGAGGAGGGGGTGCACCCACTGTCTCCGATGGGAGCAAAAGACAGGAGCTCAACACACGTCTGCAGGAAGAAGAGACGTTCTTTTAATGGCTGAAAACTTGGCTGTGGCTGATAAGGGGACACAGACCAAAATACTAGGGGCACCTGGGGGGCTCGGTAGGTAAAGTGTTCCACTTCGGCTCAGGCCATGATCTTTCAGTTCATGGTTTGAGTCCCACGTTGGGCTTTGTGCTGACAGCTCAGAGCCTGGAGCCTGTTTCACATTCTGTGTCTCCCTCTCTCTGCCCCTCCCTCACTCATATTCTTCTCTCTCTCTCTCTCTCTCTCTCTCTCTCCATCCTCCCTCTCTCTCCCTCTGACTCAAAAATAAACATTAAAAAAGATTAAATAAAATCAGACCAAAATACCCTGGGCATCACTGAATGGCTTTATGCTGAAACAACCCTACACTTAGATTTAAAATTACATGTGATATCATTTAAAAAATGCTACCAAGTCCTCCTACCTAAAAAATATTTACTTGTCTGGATATAGGACTGAGAATTTCCCTAATATTAACTCCTTTTGTTTTAAAATTCTTCAACTTACACAAACATTGCTGAGGAAGGCCACGCGTCAGGTAGTCTCGCACGCTCACCGAGGGTGACGTCAGTTCGGACAGCCAATCAGCAGCCAGCAGTTCGAGAGGGCGTGGTCAGGAGCGCACGTTTTGGAGAAATACGGTGCCAGCTTCCAGGACCCGTCTTCCCGGAGCCAGGACCCCGCAGAGTCCTGGGATTGTAACCAAAGATAAAGACGCAAAGACGGCGTTTCGCCCTCCAGTGTACGAGTCCAGCAGTGTTTCAGAGACAAAACAACGAAACAACACAACAACACAACACCTGGCTCACAGAGGCCTCAGTCCCAACTGTGACAACCGCCACCCTGCCACGTCACGGCGCTGAGAAGCAGCACACCCAGGACTCCAAACAAGCACCGCGTAGCAGGGGTGCCCGAGCTCCTCTACTGCCCCCACCGCCACCAGCTCCGGGGACTCACTGGGTGCCCACCCGCCGAGAGAGGGCCGCTCCCCTGCTCCTAACTCACACCCTGCTGATAATACTACTTGTAAATGTAAAAGCCCACATGGAACACAACCAGAGGCTGATACGCTTGGTGTTTTACGTATTCAAACCAAGGACCCAGGCCAGCACCACCCCAGCCCTGTGTGTCCCCATGCTGTCCCTGCCGTGGCCTGAGTCCCAGACTGCCGCACACTCAGTCCCTGCACTCAGAGACTCTCCATCGCGAGCCTGTGTAGGTTGGAAGGCGCGGCTCCAAGAGAAGAGATGATGTTGATGAGGCTGAACGCTCAGAAGCGGGAGCAGCACACTTGCTCTCAGGGAAGCAAGCAGCGAGGCACAGGCTTTCTGCCACCACAGCTAAATGCAGCAAGTTTTCAAATGCGTTGGACTCGGAACAGTCTCTATATTCCCAAGACAACACACTGAAACCACCTGATGATATGGTACCAGCACCCCCACGGCCACCCTCGGCTGGCGTTTGGAAGTCCCCGGATCCAAGCCACTTAGGCATCAAAAGCGCCTTGGACCCTTCTCCCCCAGCCCTGCTCAGCAGCAGTGTCCCGCGCCAACAGGGCACACGTGCCCATGCTTGCGAAGCAAAGCGCTCAGTCTGCACCCTGAGGGTTTGGCCAACACGATGTCAGACGGCTGGTGTGACCGCCTGCCTCCCAGCGGTCTAGCCCTGGTGACCTCGAGTAAAGGGAGGTCCTCGGAGTCGGGACGCTCACTCGCGGTGCACACAATCCCTGGGGGGGGGGGGGATATTGACACGTGCGGGGACAAACTGGGACAGCACTGTCCCCTCATCAGGCTCTGTGGTGGTCTGTGTTTCCTCCTGGGCGAACATCCTCCCTCCTCGAAGATGTCAGGTCCCCAAGTCAGCAGGGCAGGGACTGGGCTGCCCACCACCCAGCGCCTGGGGGCCTGGTCCAGCGACAGCACACTCAGCGCACTTCTGCTGAGAGTAACCTGAGCACACACAGTCTGTAAAACCCGGAGGGCAAACATGCCCCTGGCTGTCCTTATTTATTATTCCTTTTCACTTTTCTATCGCCACGGGGTCATTATTAAAAGTATAGTTCTTTCCTCTGCCTCAGGTAACTGACATGGGTGTCCACCTTCTTTCCCATAAGAATCCTACCGTGCATCTAATACGAACCCTATGAAAAAGGCATTACGAGTTGACAGAAGTGAGTACCATGTGGCTTCCCCAGGCTCTCAGCTTGAGAGTGACAAGTCTGGGACCCCCGAACCTCCTGCTCTTCCTACCAGGTCACTGCGGCCCAAAGACTCCCTGCGCCAACACATTCTCACTTCGGGTATCAGGAAAAGGGGGCTGAATTCAGAAGGCCTCCCGCAGCCCCTCCTAGCTTGTATGAGCTTGGGCAAAGTCACCCAGAATCTGTGCCCCTCAGTCTCTCCCACCAAAACCCAGAGAGGCCAGAACCTTCCGATGGACCCCTGCACTCCCCCCATCACAGCCATTCTCCTCCTAGAAGCCAGAACAGCATTTTCAAAACAGAGGTGCCCTTGGAGCGCCTGGCTGGCTCAGTTGGTTAAACGCCCACTCCTGGTTTTGGCTCAGTTCGTGATCTCACGGTCCACAAGATCAAGCCCCACATCAGGCTCCATGCTGACAGTGCAGAGCCTGCTTGGGACTCTCTCTTCCTCTGTCTCTCCCCTGCTCATGCTCTCTCTCCTCTCTCCCTCAAAAATAAACAAACACTTCTGCTTTCCTAGTCACACCCTCCAACACTTTGACTTCATACATGAAACTCAACAATAAAAAACTTGCCCCGGTGATTTATGAGACCGTTGGTGGTCTAGTCCATGCCGCCTCCCTCCCCCCACAGTGTCTCCTGCGCTCCGCTCTTCAGTCACCACACTGCAGCCACACAGGGCCCTCTGCACAGGCCCCCAGCAAGCCAAGTTCATGGTCACTCTCTCATTCGCTCTGCCTGAATGTTCTTCCAGCCCTTGCAGCCAGCCCAATCTCAGGGCTCTGGTCTCAGAAGCCTTCTCACTCCCTCTCTCTAAAGGAGCTCTTTCTGGGCCCTTCACCTTCCTCTTGACCCGTCACCCCACTTCATCTTTATACCACATGCCACCACCTGAATTCTCATTTATTTGGTTTCTTTTGCTTTTCATTTATTTTCCTCCTTCCCGCTCTCATTAATCACAATATATGCCCCATGAAAACAGACTGCGTATTATTTACCACTCCATCTTTCTTCTCCATTATGTCCCTAATGCCTTAATGTCTGGCACCTGGTAGGAGCTCAAAGACTCTGTCAAATGACAAATTAGTCATCCGTAAAAAGCCATATAAATAAAAAATATACCATTATAAATTCAGATCTCAAATTTGTGACCATTTGTTTCAAACTGGGGCCAAAACATATTGCCTTACTGTTGAAAAAAACACACACAGTATTATGAAGCAGATTTAAAAGGTGAAGAAGAAACTTTTTAATGTTTATTTTGAGAGAAAGACAGAATGAAGGAGAACAAGGGGCAGAAGAGGAAAGAGAATCCCAAGCAGGCTACACACTCAGCACAGAGCCTGACACAGGACTCAGTCCCACAACCCTGGGATCATGACATGAGCAGAAATCAATAATCAGGTACTCAAGTGACTGAGCCACTCAGGCCTCTCGCAAAAAAGATGCTTTGAACAAAACTCAAAAGCAACAATGGAGAGATCAAATATACCATTTGGAATATCAAATATACCATCAGGAATCCAAGGAGTCTTGACTGAAGTAAGACCTGTGCATCCTCTGATGGGTCACAGCATTTTGTTTAGATTATAACTTTATATTTACTCTAAGATACTGACACATTTACTTGTTTTTCTCACCCTCTCAGACCTGATAAAGTTAAAGCATCTACAGGTGCACAGAAATGCCTGATCACAGCATCTTCTTCCTGCCTCCTCCTCTGCTCTGCCTTCCCAAGCTTCTACAAGGTTCTAACGAATTACTCTCTTGCCTTCTGAAGGAGAGAAAGGAAGACTCAGCCCTAGAAAGGAAAGGCTTCCCTTCCCTTTGGAGGAGAGACAGAACCCACATGCACACACCCTTGGAGGAGCGACCCACGGGGACCCCAGCTCAAGGAGACTGTTCCCGGCTTTGGAGCCCACCAAGACTCCGGGTCAGGGCCGCCAACTCGTTCTCAGTGATTCTCCATGTTCACAGACACTGAGTTTCATAAGCATGACTAAGCTGCAGCACCTCTGAATGAGAACTGTATCTTACATTCCATTCTTATCCCCCAAAGCATGGCACTAGCACATATCCAATAAAATGCCTATAGTTGACTCATGTCAATTAATATAAATTAAGTACAATGTACTGTATTTACTTTCTATGACATTTCTCACATCTTCCATAATTGCATTCGTAGGCCTACAAAGAGAGGACCAGGGCTAGATCATAAAACGTGAAGCTGCAGGAAAGATTTTTTATAAAATAAACACAAAACTGCTTTACGCACATCTTGTAAAACAAAATTAATTGATGCAAATGTGCTGACATACATTCTAATGTTTTTATTTTCGACTTCATTTAACAAATGTTGATCTCAGTTTATTTTTCAGAAGAGCCATTTTCTCCACGCCTGTGTTAATGTGTTTATTACTTCAATATTTATAACCACATAATACTTTCCCATAAGGAGTTTCTGGACTTCATATCCACCAACTTTTTCAGGAAGGAAGGGATGTAAGAATAAAGCAAAGTGAAGAATTGTTCACTGATGATACTTAGAGAACATGCTATTTTATATTACTACTCTTTATTTTTGAGAATGAATGAGCAAGCAGGGGAGGGGTAGAGAGAGAGGGAGAAAGAAAATCCCAACCAGGCTCCCCACTGTCAGCACAGAACCCGATGTGGGGCTCAAACCCATGAACCGTAACATCACACCCTGAACCAAAATTGAGAGTCAAAATTTAACCAAATGAGCCACCCAGGTGCCCCTCTTACTCCCTAAAAATTTACTCCTTGGGGTTCTCATTAATCAAATCCTAGGTGACCAGATGATAATAAGTGATCACTTCACCCAACTTTCCCAAGCAATTTCCCATGAGGAAATCTCTCTCTCGTTTTACAAACATTCCCTCCATCCCATACCTTTGCTGTATTTAAGGAAGTTTTTGAGGAAATCATTTCTATTAGCCTGACAAAATGGTATTTGACCTCAAATGCTTTGCCTCCCTGGCACCGCCTGGGAGCTTGAAAGAGCAAGAAGCTAAAAAAAAAAAAAAAAAAAAAAAAAAAAAAAAAAAAAAGATCCCTTCAAGGAAGAATGAGGTGCAATTAGTCATACCGGTCTCTGTTGCTGCCTCTACGTCTACTAACCAGACTGGGTCCGAAATCCACAAAGACCTCAAACAGAAAGCCTAAAACCTGACTTGAGGAAACTAACCAAATATTTAATAACAGTTTTGGCCTTTTTGAAAAAAGTAAAACATTTCAATTATCGTGATTTCAAGACATGCGCTTCAATAATATTTTCTTTTTGAATGTTCATAGAAAAATAATGTTTTCTCAACTAGCCAACCTATCTATCTTCAAAGAAGCACTGCCTATTATCTACGACCAAGCAAATAAAGCATCCTTCAGAAACTTACCTTGAAGACCACCGTGAAAGACCGTCCATGAGACAAGCATCACCATACAAATTGTACCTCCGTTTAGAACCGCTGCCCTGTAACTCCTGACTCGCGGTCTTAAGCTTTGTTGTATTTAAAGTCATCTCATACCCGTCCCAGTCCGTTAAATTCCTGCCATCCGTTCCCTCTTTGGTTTCAGTGATTACTTTTTCAGATTTTCAGATGTTCCCGGATATCACAAGCAGCCAGTTCAGACCTCATCTTTCAAGCTGCGCAAAAGTGGGACCCCTGTCTGAGTTGAGATGTGTAGAATTCAGCCGGCAAAGATGGACAGGGTGAGCATGCAGAAAAGAGCTGTGACTAACCCTGGCTGGACTACTCGTGAGTGCTGAGCCCTGCAACCCCACTGCGCAGAGAAACAGAAAAGAACTGGTGTTAGAAGAGGTGCGTACAGCCACGGACATTTGTCCCTGAAGGCTGAGACTGTGATAGTCTGTTCCAGTCAACGAGGACCTAGTTTTCATGTGATGCATTGGTGTGAGCACTACTTCTTTTAAAAATGCATCCTCCTTCATTCAGGGGACAACAGCCCACCTGATTTAGTACCAGTGAGGCACTGCTTCCCTTTCTGGGTTCCAGCTTTCTGGTTGGTAAACCATCTGAAATCAAGCTCATTACAATCACATTCTCCCTCCCTCTCTGTCTCTCCCCTTTCTCTCTCTCTCTCCCTCAAAATAAACTTAAAAAAAATAAAAATAAACCTTCAAACCCCGTGTCAAATTCAAAAGCAAGAAAGGGGACTTTGTGGCAGAAAATAGGAAGTGCAGAGCACAGTGGTGAGTATGAGACGGAGTTGCAGGAATCTGGAGGGACCTGAGTATATGTGATGGACTGGGGTTTAGCACTCAATCTTCAGCTAGTTTTGAGGCCATGTTTGGTGGAAAACTAGACCTGTACTTCCTATAAAAATAGGAGCCACGGTGGAAGACTGTCTCAGCTAGAACAGAAACTTAAAAAACCTCTGCCCAATTTCTCCAAGGTTTGATTTGAAGGCTGCCTCCCCTTCTGAGCTGCAGGTGAATAGACGGATTATAAAGTACACAGAACCCCTAGCCTGCCATGTTTGTAGTGTGAGGCTCACATTCCTACTATGCATTTGGAATGAAAACCTAAGGGAAAAGCTAGTGTAAAAAACAGCATTGAAATCCCAGTCCAAGGAAACTACGAAAGAAAACAACTTCCACTGAAGATGAGCTCACACACAGAAACACAAAGCATGAGAGGAAACTGGCCCAAAATGACAGCTGACCAGCCAATGGGACCTCAGAGAGATTACTCACCCAAAGGAAGAGTGGTAACATGTACTAGGCTGAACATGCCCAAGGGAAGAGGAAAGGACCAACCCCAAAGATAGGCAGATCATTATGAAAAAAGAAGTAAAATTTAATTTTTTTAATTAATTTTTTAATGTTTTATTTACTTCTGAGAGAAAGAGACAGCATGAGCAAGGGAGGGTCAGAGAGAGAGGGAGACACAGAATCTGAAACAGGCTCCAGGCTCTGAGCTAGCTGTCAGCACAGAGCCCGACGTGGGCCTCAAACCCACAGACTGCGAGATCATGACCTGAGCCGAAGTCGGATGCCCAACCGATTGAGCCACCCAGGCACCCCAAAAAAGAAGTAAACTTTAAAAAGAACCAAAGGAACTTCTAGAAATGGAAAACTGTTATAAAATTTAGAAAGTAATAAATAGTCAAAGGATAAGTTAGACAATTCCAAAGAGCGAGTTTGTGATTTGAAAGACAGACCTGCATCAATTACCCCAAATGCAGCACTGAGAAACAGAGAAACATTTCAAGTGTTCATTGACTTCAAGTCAAGACCTCAGGGAGCTTTTAAGATCAAATATAGTGTAAAGACAAGTCACTATATAAAGATCCAAAACTCTGGAGAAAGATGTTGTAATGTCAAGGGACAATAAAGTTAACCTGTTAATACAAATAACCCAAGGTGAGTCCTCTGTGCTGTGCAGGCTGGTCCCTGAGGGTACTACTTCCCCTTGACCTTGATCATCTACAACAGGCTTTATTATTCAGACTCCAGGACGCCCTCCACACAGTCACCTGCTTCCTTTTCTTTATGCAATTAGCTTGCTCTATTTAATACTTTAAATTCCAAATCCATAAATTTGGGTAAAATATGCACAGGCACAAATTAGTTTCTTCTTAAATTTGCTTAGAAGGACAGACTTCCCCTGGCCGTCTTAAACATGTCCTGTAGAGCTGAACTTCAGGGCAGAATTAAAAAAACAGCACTTGCCCTGTGGTTAAAATTCTCATTATCGTATGATCTTCTGGTTTAAAGTCTGCAAATATTTTTTTTTTCTGGCATAAAAAGACTTTTGATATTTTAGCTATAATCCAAATCAATTCTTCCATTTTTAACTACCTGATGTGTATGTTTTACCTTAGTCAGCAGGGCCTCAAAATTTCTATACAGATGTTGTTCTGAAAGTTTTCTGTGCCTGAGGCTCCCGTCTTTTTTTTTTTAATGTTTATTTATTCTTTTGAGATAGAGAGACAGAGCATAAGCAGGGGAGGGTCAGTGAGAGAGGGAGACACAAAATCCAAAGTAGCCTCCAGACTCTGTGAGCACAGAGCCCGATGTGGGGCTCAAACCCATGAACCATGAGATCATGATCTGAGCCAAAGTCAGATGCTTAACTGACTGAGCCACCCAGGTGCCCCTCCTGTCTTTTAAGAGTACATAAGACCACATGAGGAAGGACCTGGGACACAATTATGAAGGAAGGTAAGAGGAAGCATCTGGCATTTGTCAGTCCACTTCCAAGAGGAAGCAAAGGTCTCCGGAGGAGTTGCAGAGATACCGAGAAAATCCGTATTCGAACAGAGGACTGATTGCAGCAGCTAGACCAGTAACAGGAAGACAGAGATAATAATTTCTGCCAGCTCTGGACAGGTTACTACGGTCTAAAGATTCAGCCGTTATCTGGCTCACAACTACCAGATGTCTCTTGCTTGGCAACAGCAGGTAGAATAACTACATCAAAACATTATTCCCTCCAGCCCAGTACAAACAGTGCACGGAGAATAAAGACCAGCGGACAACTTAAGCGTATTCAAGTGTCTGTGATGGCGTGCTACACGGTGGGAGTGCGTTAGTGCACAAAAGTGCCTTGTTTGTCACTGCCAACCATCAAAGCAGGCACGTGAGATGAACTTCGTTCACCAAAATCTAGACTCTAAACTGATGAACTATAAACACGGCAAGCTTACTCAGCCCCAGGTGGCCTACCACTACAAAAAACAAATAAAAGATAAGTTAGGGTCAATTGAAAAGGCAGATTCCTAAAAGAGAGTTCTCTCTAGGAGTATACCCTATATTCAAGATTTCAAAACCATATTGCATACATGTTTTTTTTTTTTAATGATTGAAAGAGAGAGCACGAGTGGGGGAGGGGCAGAGAGAGAGAGGGAGACAGAATCGAAGCAGGCTCCAGACTGAGCTGTCAGCACAGAACCTGATGTGGGACTCAAACCCATGAACTGTGTGATCATGATCTAAGGGGAAGTCGGACTCTTAACCTACTGCACTACCCAAAGACCTCTAAAACCATCTCATATACATTTTCTCATCTAACCAAATACTCTGAGAGGCAGGCTCAGGAGGTACTACCCCACTTGCAGATGTAATAAACCAAATATTACAGAGATTCAATGATAGAGAAAACATGGTATTGAGCTTAATAAATGGCTGGAAAGATCACCATCAAGAGTGATAAGGTTTTATGACAGATGCAAGATGCTTCTGACAAGTACAAAGCAGAGATGATAACTAACATTTATAATTATTTATTTACATTTATATTTATATTTACATTTATATTATATATATTTATTTATATTTAGTTATTTACATTTATTAGCATTTATTTATATCTCCCAATTCATGTGAGTCTCTATGCCAACACCAGCCCAGTAAACACCTCAGCTAAAATGACACCCAGCTCCCAGAGGCTTCCACATCCTTCCTATATCTGTTTTCCTTCATTGCCTTAGAGTAGCTTTATGACACATACATTTACTAACTGATTATTTTCTGTTTTCCTCACTAGAACATAAGCTACAGGAGAACAGTGCCGTTGCCTGTGTTTACTGCCATATCTCCATTACCTAGAAGACAGGATATATGTCCTAGGGGACATAATATAGTAAGTATTTGTGAATGAGTGAAATAATGATGAATGTATTGAAGGTCTCATATGTTAGATTATTTATGGTTTGGAACTAGGTCTCAAAATAGCATCAGATGATTAAGCTAAGACAAGTCTGTTTGCATTTGCACAGAAAGGATTTATGTGTATATATAATACATATAACACATATTATGCGTGTATACATTTAATATAAATATTAAAAGAATGTCGGCTGTTGGGGGGAGGCACAGTTGGGCATGTTTCCGGTGTTGTTCAAGGTAGGCTCCTTCATGGAAAGCGGTCCTGAACATGAGGCCGACACTATCTCATGCCTTGAGCACTAAGTGAACATTCTCAAAAGGAAGGAAATACAGGCTTTTATTTTACTCTAGCATGAAACTGCCTCTGGCTACAAAAAGTCTCAGAGGCTCTGACCAGGCTGACCCTGAACTCTTACATCCCGACACCGAGAAAGTGCCTGGTGAGGAGGCAGCGGGTACAGGTGTAGAATCAGAGGGTCCCATGGATCTTAGAGTCCCCCTCACGCCCCCTTCATCCCCAGCTCTGTGACCCTGGGTCACTTTCCTGATTTGCAGGCCTCCATTCACCCCCTGCAAAGTGGCAACAGAAGGGTCTACCCTCAGAGATGCTGTGAGGGCTAAACGAAATGTCCTCCAGTGAAGGTGGCGTGACTACACCAACGAAGCGCATGCGTCTACATTCGCCATCAAAGAACAGGAAGTCAACTGATGTGATTTATGGCAGAGAGCTAAGTGAGGGTCATTCAGCAGGCTGAAGGAAAATANCTCACCACCTCACGGTCCTCCGAGTCCCGAAAACCATAGGGCCGGCGGACGCCCAGGACCCCCGGGGGCCCCTCCAGGCTCCGCGAGAACCAGGCGGAACCACAGCTGGAGACCCTAGGGACTTTGTTCCCATCCCCATTCCCCTGGCCACNAAATAGCCCTAGCGGTGCAGGGCAGCAGGCCCTGGGAGAACCGACAGAACACTACGGTCGACGGGTGGTAGTAGGGGCAGGTGCAGTTGGACAGAAATAGCCAGATGTGGGAGTCAAGGTGTCAGGATGACTCCAAGGTGTTTTCACCTGAACAACTCAAACAGGTGGGTTGTCATTTACTAAATTAGGTCAGATTGGAGTAAACTCAGTCCAAGGGCGTCCCTAGCTTCCTGCAAATAATATCCCAAGTAGGTAAGAGAAAAGCAGCTGACCAGACGCCTCCCTGACTGAACATGGCCCTCTTATTAGACCTGAGCCGGGGAGAAGGAGAAGCCTCAGTGTTAAAACAAGCTGGAAGTTTGAACTCTACCTGAGAATGGAGAGGTTACTGATAATTCAGCACTTTGTCTCACCAAGTCCTAGCCAGGAAGGACTCCGGGTCGGTTAAGGAACATTCCCGAAGAGAGGATTTACAAAGGGGGAGTGGGACATAATAAAGCTGTGTGATACTTGTCTGCCCTAAGTGGGGTTTTTTTCAAGGTTAATTATATAAAATCTCAAGGACTGTTAGCCTCTTTTTTTTAATCATCTACGTATTCCTCACCGTGTTTCTACACATATTGTATGTCAGAGATCCCTATGAACTTATGTGTTCATTCCAGTATGTAATCAAGTGCTGTGAGCCTGTTAACATGCCCAGAAATTCTGGGGACTGAGATGACTAAGACATGGCCTCTGTCCTCAAGGGTATGTAAACCGAATGCTTCCACCAGGAGCTAGGAAAACTAGTCTGTTCTTTGAGGACCACTGACACTCAGGAAAGACTGTCAGAGGAAGCGGAAAAGGAACCGAATAAAAAAGATATTTGAGCTCCTCGGGAAAGATGTGTCATCTGTAATGTGTATTTCTTCAGTTACTTAATGAAAATATTTAAACTCAGAAGGGGCAGCATGTCGGATTTGCAGAACAGAGAAATTCCCATGAAGAAGCATGAGATTCTTTTCCTGTTTGGAGAGCGTGGATGTCCCCCCAGACAGGAGTCAAATGCTGGGGGGTTGTTGTTTCCCCCAAGAAGGCACTCCCCACCTGAAAGAGACTGGTGGTTGTGTAAAACTTCAGATATTCCTCTGTCCTGTCTCTTCCCAGCCTTCCTTATAAACTCCCCCTCTGAGTTCACTGGTGCTTGAAATGTCTATTTCATGTTTCAATCTCTAAAGTTTAGCTCCAGTTAAAATACGAACGTCTGTGACTAGAGTACATGATGTCGGGGACATAAAATCTAAAACAAAATCTCCTCCTAACCCAGAAAACCTCTCCACAAGGTAAAAGTGAAAGAAAACAATTTTACTATTGAATACACATTAAACCAGAATGTGATGCGCATTACAGGTTAGTCCGCAAAGAGATTGCAAAGACCGAAAGAAATCTGACCCTTCTACATTGCCAGGCAGATGCAACCCATTACATACATGTGTGTGCAAGATAACCCTACATGGTTAATCCTAAATTCTCCTGGTAATTGTTGTGACCATGTTTGCTAACTGGCTCTGTGCAAAGGAAAAATAAACTTCTATCTTCATGTGAGGGGGTAGTTTTGCAACTTGGAGTCCAGCACTCACCAAAGTCCGGTCCCTGCTGCCCCATGGAAACTGGGAGACACTCGTGCTGTCTTCCCTAGTTAGATACGTTCAAAATAGATGGGTCTCAGGTCCTGGAGAGAGACATTCCTGGCAAGAGGTTTAGCTTTTAAAAATATTCGCATACATTTTAAAGGGATGGAGAGGGGTGCCTGGGTAGCTCAGTCAGGTGGGCATCAGACTTCAGCTCAGGTCATGATCTCACAGTCATGGATTCGAGCTCCACGTCGGGCTCCGTGCTGACAGCCAGCTCAGAGCCTGGAGCCTGTTCCAGATTCTGTCTCCCTCTCTCTCTGACCCTCCCCTGCTCACGGTAATTCTCTCTCTCTCTCAGAAATAAATGAAACATTAAAAAAAATTTTAATAATAAAGTAAAGGGTTGGAGAAAGAACTTACAATGACAAGGTTTCTAAAGTTAATGATCTAGGGAAAGGGAGGGGGCAGGGATTCCGCTCCCTTATTTTCAACAGGGAGAATTAAGCCTCTTTTTTATAATTTGTATTTGCCCTCACAGTGCTTCAGCATGATAGAACTTTATATGTGGTGGTCTGAGGGATAGTTCTCATAAAGGAACAGACTGCATGAGCACCAAGGAGCTTGCCTGCCTCAGGACGAAGGGGCTTTGCTGAAGCCGACAGCCATCAGAGAGGAGAAATGGGCTAACAGCTGAACACAGCTTCTCCCGTTCCATCATTTTCCCCTGTGAATTATTTCTGCACTTCATGTAAACCCCTTCCAACTCCAGCCATCTCTCTTTCCTCCAGTGCCTAAATACCCAAGCTTCCTCCTCAAAAACAATTAAGAACTTATGCTAACAGATCCCAAAAGCTGTGCTGACTCAGTTTTCCAAGCGGGATCAGCCTTCAAAGGGTGACAGACAAGTAACTCTGAGACACAGCAAAGGAAGCATGACCGTGTTTGGTGCCTTCTGCTGATACGCATGGTTCTGTGGATTGTCCCATGACGTGTCAGAAGGCAGTGGATCATCTGAGCCTGCATCACATCACCAGTACATCCTGTGAGTAGTTCTATCTAGTTCTTTACGTCCCTGAGAATTGCTGAAGTGTTCCATGGGCCAGAATTTCCCATTTTACACGTTACTGTTCTCTGGCATCAGGGAGTTTTCAGTTGCCTTCCTGGACCCAGATCCAAGAAACCATGTCCAAAGCCTCCTTCTCGGGCAAACACTGCTGGCATCTATTCCTTCACTCAGCAAAAGCTTCCTCAGTGCCTACCATGTGCCGGGAAGTGTCTTCAGCTTTGGGTGCTGCAAATGCTGGGGACATGCCCCCTATCTTTTGAGAGCTCAAAGTGCTCTCATCCTCAAGGAGGGGTGGGACTACACTTTATCAGTCAGGTAACTCGCAACCAGGAACTGCAGACTTGGTGAAGGTGGACTTTTCCAGAGCCTGAGTGATGGACAATGTGCGGGATGAACAGAAGTAGATGCCTTGTGACAAGCCGAGGTTGGGGTGCTTTCTCCCAGGTCAAGGCATTTAGAGGGGAAGAGATACCCAAGGGAAGATATAAGAACCATTTCCCAAAAAGAAATCCAAGATAGGGGCATTGCTAGCTTCTACTGAAAACGTTCTTGAGTTTTACGTGTGCAGCTTTCAAAACTTAGCTCTGCTCTCTGCTGGTTGAGTGACCTTCATAGCCTCTTGGCCACAGTTTCTTCATGTGTCAAGTGGGGGTGATGATAATGCGCATCTCAGAGGGCTGCTGTAGGTACTAGATCCAGTACTTTCAGTTTAGAACTTAGCAGAGTTCTGCTATACAACAAAGACTGCTCTTATTATTCAAATTATGATAACTATTATTTTCAGTGGTCACAATCGAAATGAGACACATTTAATTTTCCCTTTTGGGTAGCAATACTCAATTTGTATTCAAATGCACTTAAAAATTCTAGATAAGGGATTTAAATATATTCATTTATACAGAGGTATCTCTAGAAGAATAGTACCTCTAAGAAGTCAGACAGGCACCTGGGGACAGGCACAGAAAGAAGATTTAACTTCTCATTATATATATTTTGTGTGAGTTTTTACCATGTGAACATCTTACTTTTTAAGAAAAAAGTATTTAAGAACAGAAAGAGCAATTTGGGGCTAGATAGAAAAATTATAAATGATCTTCACATGAGAGTGAGGATAAGAAATTGTAATAATAAGAGTTAATATTTATTGAGAGCTTCTCGGATGACTGACACTTTACAACTATGTTACAGGTATTAACTTATTCAATCTTCACAAACAGAGAGAGGGATTATCAATTTCTGCAAATTAAAGATGAGACACAAAGAGGTTAATCTCATGCCCAGGATTACTCAACTCATCAGCAGCAGGACTGAGATCTAGATCCAGATAGTCTGGCTGTGTGCTCACACACATACAACATAAGCCCAGTGGGATGAGCCGACGGCCACATCCGAGGCCAACATAAAGTTGAGGCTCTCTTTCTACACTTCACTAGTCTGACACTACGGTCCAGTGACTGGCCACCCTTAACAACTTGTTGATATACTCGGCTTCCAAATGAATTCCACAGATTGAAGCCATTTTACAAAAGAGAGAAGAATAAAAATTAAAGAATTGGGAAAAAATCTCAGGTGCCTAAACATCCCAGAACTACTGAATCATCCCCATATCCAAATGAAATGTTGGGATCTAAAATTTTTTTTAAAAATCAGGGAGTCCTTTCCCTGGCTTTCCTGCACATTTTTTTTTTTTTAGATCCATCTGCTCTGCACGGTCTAAGAGAATTATTAAATTTATGAGGGTAAAACTAAGCTAAAGCTACTGATCAGTGAAATTAGTTGCAACCAGATGGAAGAGACACACAGCTGAGAACTCCAGCAAAGGGCAACATCACTCAAGGTGGACGATTCTGCTGTGAAAACGTTACAGAGTTGCATGCACTTAGATGCCTGGTTGCCAAAGGCCAAGGGCGAGGTTACTTTATGGGCCTTGTAAAGCTCAACGCCGAGCCAACTGCTCCTCAAATGAGTAAGATTAGAGTTTGGAAGAAACCTGGCTCAACTCTGGAAATGGCCTTTGTTTATCAAGATGTTAAATCAAAACCGACTTTCTAGAGAACACCTTATTAAAAGAGTTTTGTTTACACAAGAAGGGGAAAAAGAAACCTTTGTTTTTTCTTTCCCATACCTACAGGAGATGATGGACGGTAATTAACTAAACTTATTGTGGCGATCATTTGACAGCATAAGTCAGTCAAATCATTAGCCTGCGCACCTCGAAGTTATACAGTGCTGTCAATTACATCTCAATACAACTGGAAAAAAATAACATAGCTTTTATTTACCATTTGAGAACTAATNGCGCGCACCTCGAAGTTATACAGTGCTGAGTGTCAATTACATCTCAATACAACTGGAAAAAAATAACATAGCTTTTATTTACCATTTGAGAACTAATTTCCCAAACTTAAATTTATCACTCTCAATTTGTTGTTCACAGCTTACAGGAGTCATTTTCACATTTTTCTATTTGTTGTTGAAGTATTCAGCAACCAATGAAACTAGAATGTAATTAGAATGGATATGATAAGTACTAGTGGAAGAAAGAGCTTTCCAGAGTCTGGAGAGCGATTGACAAAGGCAAACACATTATTCATGGATGCCTGGACACTGACTGCATTCTGTCTCTGAACATGGTCATGTTGACATCCTATTCAAGCACCAGGAATGTTATAAACAGTCCTCGAAACAGAACCACATGGATTGCCAGAGCAGGTTTCTTGAAATAGAGATGACACCTCTGAGTTTAAATGAGCAGATGTGCAACAACTGTGTTTCCCAATGGGGTGACAGTCATCAACAGTGCTTAGACTTGCCATTGGTTTACCGCTTCCTGGCCTGGCACAACACGTCCCAAACAAGATCCCATGGCAGGGCTTGCATCCCCCCTGCTTATGCTACACACACGCATGCACACACACACACACACACACACACACAGCAGTTCACCAACAGAAGGGGATCTCTGCGAGATCTCTGCTGACTTAATTCCTCATCACTCTACTACAATTATGGGTACAATCCCTATGCTTATGGAGGAGGGGGAATTTTCTCAACCCCAAGTTAAGCCCAGGGTGTTGCATCTCCATTATGAATTCCTTTTTAAGCCTTCTACAAAGGAAAAGGTGGCCCATACGTGGTCATTTTATCTTTCGCTCAAGAATTTCAATAAGGACACATTTTTTCCTGACATGTTAGAAGATTCAGGCCACTTCTCCCTATACTCAGCTCTTTGACATGAAATGTCTGCAGTTCACAGCTGGAAATTGGGATACATTTTTAGAATTAGAAAACTGTTAGCAAGGCAATCTCTCAACTTAGATGTTCTCGAGTCACCAGTGCATATAGACAGATGCTTTCATTGATAAAACAATGGTGACGGCTGATGAATCTCATAATCCTACCAGATCAGTGTAAGTAGAGTTTTGCCCTTCAGACCATACTATCTAAGCATGGCTTTTCACACGCAGATCCCTGGATTAACCTGAATTTAATTTCTTCCATGACAAATACCATTTGCTTTCCCAAAAAAGAATCTCAAGATCCGCGTGGCAAAGAAAGCTTCCTGACATTTACAGAGCCGCTGGTGTGAGAGTAACCATGAGAAACAAAAGCAGGGTAACTGCCAAAATCCTAGCTAACAAGGAAAATCCTAGGACAGGTGGCATTGCCTTTAATTAATTGAAATTAATGTGCAATTGCAAGTGATAGAAGAAGAGTCAGAAGTACGCTGACTAGCACAGAAGCATCAGGACTGACTGGCCACCCTCCTTCCACCTCACCTCCATCACATTTTGTCACCTAAGAAAAATTGGGCTCCTAAAAATTGAAGACGTGTGGTTTCATGAAATATGTTAGGAATTTCTGAAAGTGTTCTAAAATAACATTTACTGAATTCTCATAAGTTTGAAATAAACAGACACAGCCAGCCTAAGTCTAGAACTCTGATTTCTGAGTTGGCCTCCAGCTGTTTCATTGGCTCAAAACTCGCAGAGTACATGGGCTGAATCCATTCACAGAATGAGATTTGTGGATATAAAATATAAAAATAAATTAGCCCACAGGAAAATTACTCTACGGTCATGGACCCATTAATACATCCTACTTGTAATAAGAAAAAATAAAGTCTACTACATAGCTCAAGTGGAGTCCGGCATAATTCATGGAGGGCCCCATCAATGGTAGTAAAGAGAGCACAGACAGTCCTTGCACAAAGTAGCAGTATGTGCATTAAAATATTTATGGACAGTGATCTGAGATGATGCACCTGTGGAAGGAAAAGAATTAGCAGATAATATACATTCTATCAGACACGTGAGAAATATGGAGGAAATAACAAGTGTAAGAGCAGTGGAATTGTGTTGTGACTCTTGCTAAACTCAACTGGCAAAAAGACGAAGAGGCCTGAGAGTGATTGATTGGTGATTACAAGCTAAATGTGGACAGGCTCTGTTGCAGTTGAAGATGGCCCCATGGGGATATCCTGAACTCACCCCTTCCCACTGACACACAGTCAACAGCTGCATGGAGACCAATCTCCTCTTTAAAAATTCTAGAGGCTGGCTGAATGATGACTACACATCAGGAAAACACGAAGAAAACCACATGCACCAGGCAGGAGAGGCCGGGACACAATCTCGCCATAAACCTCACACCGGCTGGGTGCCCCACAACTAGGAGGGAACTCAGAGTCCTGAGGAGTGAGTGAAGGGGTTGAAGCCGACACAAGCCGCCCCCGATTTTATGACCTACACCTGACAGACAAGCCCCCCAAATGTCTACCTTTGAAAAGCAACAGGGCTGCTGTCCTGAGACCCACAAGAATGTAGTGACCTGGAAAAGCACTCTTAAAAGACACACACACTCGGACTCAGTCATCCCAGGGCTAAGCTCAGAGGCAGCCAGCTGTGCACAGACAAAAATGAAATGGGACTACATCAAACTGAAAGCTTCTGCACAGTGAAGGAAACAATAAAATGAAAAGGCAACCTACTCAATGGGAGAAAACACTTGCCAATCATATATGTGATAAGGGGCTAATATCCAAGCTATAGAAAGAGTTTATAAATTTCAGTAACATAAGAAAACATTATGCTTTTTTTAAAAAATGAGCAGTAGATATGAATAAACACTTTTCCAAAGAAGGCATGCATATGGCCAACAGACACATGAAAAGATGCTCTACATCATTAATAACAGAAGTGCAAATCCGAAATTTCATAAGATACCACCTCACACCTGTTAGAATGGCTATCATCAAAAAGACAAGAATTTTAAAAAAAAGAAAACAAGAAATAGCAAATATTGGCAAGGACATGGACAAAAAAGAATCCTTAAACGCTGTTCCTGGGAATGTAAATTGGTGCAGCCACTATGAAAAACAGTATGGAGGTTTCTCTAACAAGTAAAAATAAAGCTAACATATGATTCAGCAATTCCACTTTGTAGTATTTACCCAAAGAAAATGAAAACTCTCACTTGAAAAGATACATGTACCCCTCTGTTCACTGCAGCGTTATTTTAATAGCCAAGATATGGAGGCAACCTAAGTGTATCCACTGAGGGGTGCATAGATGAAGAAGATGTACACACACACACACACACACACCACACCACGCCACACACAGGACACACACCACAGGAATACCATTCTGCCATAAAAAGGATGGAATGTTGTCATTTGTCACAACTTGAATGGACTCAAGGACACTATTCTAAGTGAAATAGGTCAGAGAAAGATAAATTTCATATAATCTCTCTTATATGTGGAATATATATATATAAAACACAAGCTCATAGATACAGAAAATAGATTGGTGGCTATCAGAGGTACAGGATGAAGGGTGGGAAAAATGGGTCAACTGTCTTTGGGTTTTTATTTAGTTTAAATTAATTTTTAAATTAAATAAATGAAATAGAAGAACACACACATATACAAAGCTGAATATGAAAGTTGGGGAGTCTTCTTGAGAGCATATAGAAAAGTCTCATTTCCTGCAGCAAGAAGACAGACAAAGCTAAGGGCAGGGCTCAGGAATTAATTTGAAGAATGGCCAAGCTCCGAAGAAAGTTAAACTCTGGGTGGCTCAGTCGGTTAAGTGTCTGACTCCTCATTTTGGCTCAGGTCATGATCTCACGGTTCGCGAGTTAGGGCTGCATGTTAGGCTCTGTGCTGACCATGGGAAGCCTGCTTGGGAGTCTCTCTTTCTCCCTCTTTCTCTGCCCCTCCACTGCTCACTCGCTCTCTCTCTCTCTCTCTCGCTCTCTCTCTCTCTCAAAAATAAATAAATAAACATAAAAAAGGAAAGTTAAACTCTGAAATGAAGCAGGTCTGCTACATCAGGGAGAGGGCCCTTGGTGGAAAAGACTCAAATTCGTGCAAGGTTTCACTAGGACCGCATTGCAGCTTCTCCCTGCCCTCCTGTGCTTCCTTCCTGATCCTTCCACAGGTGCTGATCCCAAGAATTCTCCCTTATAAACGTCCTATACACTAATCTCTATCTCAAGAGGAACAAAAGCAAGCAGCAGACACCATAGCGAAAAACTGCACAAACCTACAAAAAAGGACTGTGTTATGCTGGGACGTCCAAATATAACACAGCTCTAGGAGGCCCAGGACTAAGGAATGCTGACTTGTGTGTAGAGGTCACCTCTGTGAAGAACAGAGGAAACAAGCTAAGGGAGGGACACAAACTCCATCCACCGCCTCCGGGTGTGAAGGATCAGTGGTTGTGGCATCAGCTTCTCTGGGCCATGATGTAGAGAGAGCACAGAATGGGCATCCAGGGACTTGGGTTTTCATTTTGGCTCAGGCAGAGACAGCCTATGCGTCACTTCTCAGCACTTAAGCGATCTCGAAAGCTCCCTCATCTCCAGTTAAGACCCCATTAACAGAGTGGCCCCTTCTGCTGGGATGCTTCCTGCTGCCAGTTGAGCTGGGTAAGCACCCTGTGGTCTAGCCCTACATCTGAGCGGTGACACGGTAACACCCACAACAACTTTGGAAGCTATGTGGACTCTCGCCTGGCCCAGGGCACCATGGCAGTGTTGAAAGAAGGTCGAGCTGAGGCCAGAAGGGCAAGTGCCGTAGCCACAGAGGCCACTTAACCATGTGGCCTATGACCCTGCACATCCTTCACGTGTCCTGGCCCCTCCGCGTGCTGCCGGACGCGGGAGCTAGGTGGAGAGTCTCCATCTCCATTAACCCAGGCCTCCTTGGTTCTCTCAGGATGTGTGCGCAGTAAGACTGTGAACTCCCCAGGGCACAGCCGGAAAACTGCAGGTACCCACAAGCCTGTAGACTGACTGTCTTAAAGCTGCCTCATTTTTTGTGACTACACGGCAGAGGCTGGGTATCTTCAGGTACAGCTGAGATCTTTGCAATCACCATGGTGCTCTCCCAGACCCCTCCGGTCCCCAGCCCTTATACTCAATCTAACTGCCCACATTGACACTCTCTCCCTGCCACACAAGTTTATGATTTATGTCTAAAGGCGAGGAGTATGCCGTCATTCATTTAATCCGTAATCGATAAAATCACTTACTACCGGGCACTGGGTGATTTCCTGTGGCTAAAAGACTTTTTTAAAGGTGCCCTCAGAACCTCACAGTCTATTAGAGAGACAATAGTGATTGGAGTTACACATATTCGAGTAACCATTTCAATTAAAACACGTATAAGGCTCCTAAGGGGGAGAGAGATGGGGCTGCAGCCAATGCAAGGGGAGAAAGAAGCTATCAGGAAACATCTCCAAGGTGATGTCCCAAGCTACATTTTAGAAAACAGATGCCCAGGGAGCCAAAGGAAAAGAAGGCATTCCTGGCACACGGAAGAGCAGCTCTAACACCACAGAGGTACGGAATGCAAAGACAGCCGGCATGGGAAGCAGGTCGAGTGTGAGAGAAGGAAGAGCTGAGTCCCACAAGTTCTGATGGTTCCCAGAGGGGAGCCTGGGACAGACTGCTCAGCCTGGGGCATGAAAGGCAGACAGCACTTCCCTCTGAGGTCTCAGCAGGACCTGATGTGATAACGTTCATCTAACATCTGTGACCCCCAGGGTGAGCAGAGAGGCTCATTCCCCCGACTCTCGACTCTCGGGGCAGTGCCAGGCACTTAGGAAGATCCAGGGACTTCCTAAGGATCTGCATTATGGTTCCTACAGCCTGGGCAGGGGCTCCACACTTGGGCACAAGAAGGTCCTCAGCAGGCTCTCCAGCATCCTTCCCACTGACTCAGCCACATCGCATTCGTCAGCCTTTCTGGTCAACAAAGGACAGAGCGGCTAGTCGGCAGACAGTCCCTAAGGAGCCGCATCCCCTGGTCGTCACACTTCGGTTGTTTCCTCACACGGCAGATCTGGTCCTGAGAGTCACTTTAACCAAGAGTATGCGGCAGAAGTGACGCACTGCCAGTCCTGGAACTAATCCCTAACAAGACGGGGAGCCTCTACTTCTAGCTTCCTCTGGGGCTGGGACAGCGGTACGGAGTCTGCTGTCTGGTAGAGACTTTGCAGAGACACGACCTACTGGGGCCACGCGGACAGAGACAGGGGCCCTGAGGCTGCAGCAAGGGAGACGGCAGCCTGGCCGTGCCAACATCGCAGAGCCCGGGCTCCCTGTCAGCCCCCATATGTACGGCATGAAGCCCCCTCGGACTTGGGCTTTCTGGCCACACCTGCTGCAGCCTCCTGAGATCCCAAGTGACAACCATGGCAGAGAAACCATTCGGGTGAACCCCTGTCAACCCATGGAGGCATGAGTAGCAGCAAAGCAGCTGTCACGTTACGTCACATGGCTTCGGTGGGATTTGTTCCATGACAGTCATGAGCTGAGACACAGGACATGGCGTTCACCTTTGCCTAAGGACTGGAAAAACAGTAGTAACTGTGTATTTTGGCAAATAGGAGCTGATGTTTCTCTATGTGCATTCACTACTGAAGCCCTCCCATTCAGGGCCTCACTGAAACATCAGCTGTAACACAGCATCCGAGTTATTCTCTAAGAGTAAGGGAGTCTCCATCTGCACCTGGCGTAAGGCTTTCCCAAATGGTGTGTCTCTCAGCAGCTCTGCGTGCAGGTATGTCCAAATGGCCCACGTTCTGCCTAACGTGCTGTAATTGAAAATGTCACATGCAGACTTTTAACAGGCTCTGCTGTCCAAAGATGAGTTTTTCACCACCTGCCACCTTAGGCATAACCTGAACCCCGCCTGCACAAGTGTAACGTCTCTCCACTCTTACTCCCTCCCAGTGGTCAGGGTGTTCCTTTTAAAATACATCAGATATTGTAGCTGACTTATTCATTCCCACCTCCCCCGGGCTGCTCACATCAGCTGGGAGTCAATTCAAAATCTTTCCCTCTTCCTGCAAACCCCAACATGATCTCACCTGCGCCCCTGCCAAATCTTCTGACTGCATCCTTCACCACTGTGATGTTGCTATGCTCCAGACATAATGACCCCCTTCGTTTCCTTATCCTCATGTGATCTGACCAGAGGGCACTGAGTCTGCTGCTTCTTCCACCTGGGACACTCTCAGCCCAGACATAAATCCTTTTTTTTTTTTTTTTTTTTGTTTTTTTTTTTTTTTTTTTTTAGTTTTGTGTTTTGTTTTATTTACGTTTGAGAGAGAGAGAGCACTCATGCAAGTGAGAGAGCAGAGGAGGGGCAGAGAGAGAGGGAGACACAGCAACTGAAGCAGGCTCCAGGCTCTGAGCTGTCACCACAGAGCCCGATGCGGGGCTCAAACCCACGAACTGTGAGATTATGACCAGAGCCGAAGTTTGGCGCCTAACCCACTGTGCCATCCAGGTGTCCCCCAGACATATATCTTTAGTAAGAAAAAAAAAAAGAGAGAGAGGCTCTGAAGTGAGGAGAAAAATCTAAGGGCACTTAAACTAAAAACTAAATTGCTCTTTCTTAAATATTTATTTATTCATTTTGAGAGACAGAGAGTAGGGGAGTGGCATAGAGAGGGGGAGAGAGAGAGAATCCCACACTGTAGCACAGAGCCTGACTTGGGGCTCAAACCCACGAACCATGAGATCATGACCTGAGCCAAAATCAAGAGTCCGATGCTTAACCCACTGAGGCACCCAGGTGCGCCTAAATTGCTCTTCTTTATGATCTGGTCTCTAAGTTCGAAGGTGCCCTGAAGGCAAAGGCCAGAGTGTCATCGCAGATAGTAGTTCTCCTGGCCAAGGCAGGAGAGAAGAATTTCAAAGAGGAAGATGTAGGATAAGGCCAAAACCAAAACCAGAGAGAAAGTAATGGACTGGGAAGCCAAAAGCCAAGTTCTGAGCCCTCAGAGTACAAGCCTATCTGAGGCTTGCTTGTAGGTGCTGGATCCGTGGTGCTGGAATAGTGGATCTTGGATGCCTGGGAACAGAGTCTTTAGGCAGGATCACTGCCCTTGCCTGGTTCAAGATGAGTAAGGTCTGGAGATGTGAAGGGCTAGTTTTCAAACCTGCCTGGTGACTCCTGGATGGCTGAGGCTTTAAGGAATGTAAACAAATTCAGCTGATGGGGGAAAGGATCATTACATTACTGTTTGAGTAACCCCTTTCTGTTCTATGGGTTTTTTCATGTTTATCTGTTTTTGAGCGAGAGTGAGTGAGCAGGGGAGGGGCAGAGAGAGACCGGAACAGAGGATCCCAAGCAGGCTCTGTGCTGACAGCAGAGAGCCCAGCGTGGAGCTTGAACTCCAAACCCTGAGATCATGACCTGAGCGGAAGTCAGATGCTCAACCGACTGAGTCACCCAGGTACCCCTGTTTTATGGTCTTCTTGCAACAAAAATCTGTAATTCAATTTAAAGGCTGTTTTTGAGGATTGAATCCATTCCTTTGCAACCTTGGCAGAAACTCCTATGGCATCATACTCCCTCTGGATGGTAAGAAGAGAAAGTCTGGAGGGGGAGGTCTGAGGTGGAGCCCAGGCACAGCATTCTGTTTATGGACTTGGTTTCATGTTGATGCATGTCACAGATGTTCAGAGGTGAAATTGGGGCCCCCATCTCTGAAGGCTCTGAATGGAGCGCTGTGGGAGATGGCAGAAGTAAGCAAGGCGTGGCTCCTGCCCCTGGGGTGTACACAAATTACCTACGGGCATCTCGGGACAGTAGGACTGTGGGAGCAATTACCCACCTGTTTTTGATTTGCAGTCATAGAGGCCAATGGCAGGCTGCCCCAAAGTGGGCTACTTTGGCATGAAGGCTATTGTGCATTCAAAAGCAATCAAAACCCAGCAGATTCAGGACAAGCTCCTTACCCACCCCACCTCGACTGTCTAACAAGAACTTAGCAAGAGTTCTTGCTGCTCCAGGTGGAGAGCATTCACCACAGATAACCATACAGGGGTGTGAACTGGGTGTGGGAGACGTGGGGAAATACAGAAGGGCACTTTGACCAGTTCTTTGCCCCATTGTTTCTGAACGGCCTGGCAAACATTCCCTTAACAACATTTCTTCTTCTTCATCATCCTGTGAAGTGCATTCCTTCCTCGTGAAGTCCCCAAACCCCATGCCTTCTCCTCAGGTCAGAATGACATACATACCTCATTGTGCCTGTCTTCAGAATTTCCATGTCTATGTGGATTTCCCATAATAAACCCATAAAATCTGATTTTCTCCCATTAATGTGTCCCATTTCCATTTGATTCTTAGTCCAGCCAGAAGGACCTTGAATGGAACAGGAATTCTTACTCTGTGACACAGTATTTTCCAAATTTTCTTTTTTTTTAATGCTTATTTCTTTTTGAGAGAGCCCAAGCAGGAGAGGGGCAGAGAGAGGAGGACAGAAAACCTGAAGCCGACTCTGCTGATTGACAGCAGAGAGCCCGATGTGGGCTCAAACCACAAGATCATGACCTGAGTCAAAGTCGAGCCCTCAACTGACTAAGCCACACAGATGCCCCTCTAAATTTCCAATAATCAGTGTACTATATAGAAGTTTTTATTTTTTTAATACAAGGTCCTGAAATCCTTTTATTCTCCCCAATTATTTTGTGTATAAAGCCAAATCCAATAGTCTCTCCAGCTACAAGCAGCTAGGTGGTCCTGCACAGAATTGCTACAGGCAGTGGTGTGCTCTATTTTGGGACCCCACAGATAATCTGGGAGAGCGAAAGCTGAGGCTACAAAACCTTGGAGAAGTTTAATGGGCTGAACAGAAGAAGCCTTCCCTGCAGGCACTAAAACCATTTTCCTGGATGGTATATATTCAAAGGCAGTGATTATGTCTGCTGTGTGTGTGTGTGTGTGTGTGTGTGTGTGTGTGTGTGTGTGTGATGCAAGAGCTTAATAAATGTTTGAGATCAAAAGGGGAAGTGAGAGGCAGGGGTGGGGAGAAGGGAGAGTCGGGGGATCTGGTGGCAGGGGAGGGGCAGAAGAGAATGAGGAAGGAGGTGCATCTGTACTGGCCTCAGAGAGGGTAACAGCCTGATTTCAGAGCGCTGTGGGGTTGATATGCAGAATCAAAGCCTGGTTTAGAACAGATCACAAGATAAAAGTCCTTTGGTAACTTTCCTGATTCTTTTGGTTGAGAAAAAAATACAGTTTCTTTAATGAAAATAACAGAAAACGTTACAAAAGCTGCAAATGTAGAAATGGCTCACTTTTCGTCTGCAGTAGATTTTAGAAAATGTCTATAAATTGAAGTACTCACGTGTGAAGGTCCTCTGATGGAGCCTCTTTATTGTGGGCTGGGCCATGGAGCACAAACACAGCTCACATACAAGATAGAGGGACCCACGTCAGCTGTCTCAGCTGCCTAAAGATGAGTTTTCATGTATTGTACTTGAAAAATGTTACTTCTCCTCTGTCATGTTTGCCTTCATTTATAATTCCACCTATTAAAAAATAATTATGACTGATTCAGAAGCCACATAAGCCAGAAACAGTAAATGTTTTAAGGTAAAAATAAGCTGTCCACATAGGTTTAAATGCACATGGGCACATACTAAACGCCAACACCTGCAGAGAGCCATTTCCATACCAACGTCTCCATTGATCACTGCCAAATCACACCTTTGAAGCCATTTAATTCACTTCTAGGTAGCAGTAGGGTGCCTGCGCATAATCATGGAGAAAGGAGAAAATAAATAAAAATAAGTATTCCATCAGGTTGCAGAAAGTAGAAGTAAGGCTACTCCAAGCTTCATGTGACCTTCCTCATCTTGTGCCGAGGTGGCCAGCCTGAGAGCAGTGCGATGGCTCACACGTCATCTACATCACTCTCTGGCGTGTCTTCATGAATGCACATTGGTTGCAGTACCAGTATTTTCAAAATAGAAGTCAGGATACGTAGACAAAGAATTTTCTTCTGACTTCTAAGTCTACTCATAGAAAAAAGTATTGTGTAGGTAAAAATAATAATGTAGATCACATTTAACTGTGTACATGTAACAACCTTCTTACTGAAGTGATGGCTATCTAAACCACCAGGATATGTCCGAAGCCATTCAGTGCCCGTGCTGACTTCCCAGTCTGGAGTCTGTGGTCCACACAATTAAGATCCATTATCAGCCAATGGAGACTTAGGGCATTCCGTTACTTATAAGCATGGACTTCTCTATGCCTTCAGTCTCAGGCCAAACCCAACTTAAAGAAATCAGCTTTCAGGGGCGCCTGGGTGGCTTAGTCGGTTAAGCGTCCGACTTTCGCTTAGGTCATGATCTCGTGGTTCGTGGGTTCGAGCCCCGCATCGGGCTCTGTGCTGACTGCCAGCTCAGAGCCTGGAGACTATTTCAGAGTCTGTGTCTCCCTCTCTCTGACCCTTCCCTGCTCACGCTGTCTCTCTCTCTCTCTCTCCCTCTACTAGAAATAAATAAAAATATTAAAAAAAAAAGAAATCAGCTTTCAAAGATCTTATCAACCCTGAAATCATAATCTAAAAGTTGTACAATATTTGACCATCCACACTGAGGTAGATGGGTAATATTTAAAGGGAAAGGCAGCTTATTGCTGGTTTATCTTTTTGTGTTAAAAAGTCTTTCTCATGTTTTAATCATCCAAATAAACCAACTACTGTGTGACCACACCTCAAAAACCCTAATATCACAGTTAACTAGGACAACAATGTGATACGCTATCTTATGTTGGGTTCTGATCTGGGGCTGGACCAGAAAAGCATTCAGTGCTTTGATATTGCTGTTATGTCTCAGATATATTTATTAAAATATCTCTGGATAGATCATCAGGGAAATGAAAATTAAAACCACAACGAGATGTCAGAATGGCTAAAATAAAGAAATACGAGAAACAACAGGTGTTGTTGAGAACGTGGAGAAACAGGAACCTTCCTGCACTACTAGTAGGAATGCAAACTGGTGCGGCCATTGTGGAAAACAGTATGGAGATTCCTCAAAAAATTAAAAATAGAACTACTCTACAGTCCAGTAATTCCACCACTAAGTATGTAACCAAAGAAAATGAAAACACTAATAAAAAAAAAGATACCTGCACCTCCTTGTTTATTGCAGCATTATTTACAGTAGCCAAGATACGGTGGCAACCCGAATGTCCATCTGTAGATGAATGGATAAAGAAGAGGTGTATATATACAATGGAATATTAGCCATAAAAAAAGAAAAAAAATCTTGCCATTTGCAACAACACGGATAGCATAGCGAGGATTGTGCTAAGTGAAATAATTCAGAGAAAGACAGATACCATATGATCACTCATATGCGGAAATTGAGAAACAAAGTAAATGAATAAACAAAGGAGAAAAGAGACAAACAAACAGACTCTTAACTACAGAGAACACACTGATGGTTACCAGAAGGGAGGCTGGGGAGGGGGGTGTGGTGAGTGAAATAGGTGATGGGGATTAAGGGATGCACTTGCTGTAATGAGCCTTGAGTTATATATAGAACTGTTGAATCACTATATTGTACATATGAAACTAATAGAGTACTATATGTTAACTATACTTGAATTAAAGAAAAAAATGTGACCCTTTGGATGGCATGAATGACAAATGGTGAATCTATCAAGAGGTGAACAAGTTTGAAACACTGATTTTTCTTGAGTTACAAATCAGCCTCAAAGGCTGCCAAGATTAAATGTCAAGCATCAAAACATGTAAAATTTATAAGAATTAACTGGTATCATTAGCCTGAAAAGATATCCATTCAATTAAAATGTCCTTCTAACAGGTTTTTCTATTTTAGATTTTTCACCATAATATACCCATTTGTTTCCTACCTAAATAAATGCTGATTTGATTTTCATTCAGAAAGCAAACATGAAAACCATATTTTTTTTTCAGTTTTTTAGACATGGCCAACAAAGTTACAGGAAACTTCTGTCTCTGCCATTAGAGCTCTCATTGGCTCTCCTTAGAAGGACAATGGGGAACCATAGAAATAATCTGAACGTGATAGTCCCATGAATAATCTAAGCAAGGTTTGGAAACTTGAAAAGATCGTAGATAGTCACAAAGTGATTCAGCATGGAAGCTTGGTCTTAGAATCCAAGATAAAACCAGAGGCTCTATACCTAAGGCCACAGAAAGAAGGAAAACCAGAGGGACGGAGTCTCTGGTCCAGCCAAGGAGAGGAAGAGCAACTGCTAGGCCAGGTGATGCCTCTGGGAGACAGATGGTAGAGCCAAATGCCAGGTAGATGGGAGAACGGTCTAGAGCTAAAGAGAAGAGAAAAGAAGTGTCCTCGGTAACTGTTTTTAATGAAACTGAAAGGTTCTGAATGTGAATGAGTCAAGATGCCTTAAGGGTATGATGAGATGGAGTAAGATCATAAAAATATCTTAAACATCTTTCCTTAATCGAGAAAGCTAACTATATGAAATGAGAGGTGCATTTAAAGGCTGTCAAAAAGATAATCTTCTGGAAGACAAACGCTATACCTCTTTGGCCATTCACAGTTCTTAATGATGTTGTAATATAAATATGCCTACCCTGCTCTCAGGCCTGAAACAGGCCCTTCAAACTATCTCATGACCTTACAATCCTGGCCATGACTAACTGGACCAGTAGCCAACAGCTGATCCAGCACCAGGAAATTCATTTGTGAGTCAGCGGCAGTATTATCCTTCTCAAGAATGTCTATGAAGACTAACTGTACTCAGAAGGTAGAAGACTCTTGTGCTGAAAGGCCTGATGGGTTCCCAAGGTCCACACTGTAGGAAATAGAGATGTATCAATAGTGAAACCTGTCCTCGGAGAAGAACAGGGCAACAGTGAACAAGGGCAGACACCTGAGAATAAAGAAAGACAGAGAAGCTTCTGTACCATTATTTTACCCACTGAAAATCACTGCTTAGAATTATTAACCATTCCATTGATAGATACTCCTCTTCTTTCATCTTCCTTGTTCTCCAAAATAATGAAGAATATTCTATATAACACTCAAGGGAAAAACAGGGATATGTATTTCTTAATGTCACAAGATGAATTCTAGCAGTTATGAAAAAAAGTTAAGCAGGGAAAAAAAGTTGCATTGTTGACACAACAAAAGAAAAAAAATGGATAATTTTGCTCCTGAGTTTTCAGGGAATACAAGTTCCAAAGGGGGGAAAAATCTTCTGCCTTAAAGAAAAATCTTTTTAATAACCTTGGGCTGCAACGTACAAAAATCACAAAGGAAGAGAAGACCTAGTTTATCAGACAGCCATTTCCAGGTCCCACAGAGAGGCCCAAAGATAAGTAATCAAATAAAACCATAATTATATGATATACTTGACAATTGTCTGGGACTTTTCTTTCTTTCCAACAAAGTAAATAGTAAGAATCCATTATTCTTATTCAGCAGGAGAGAAAATCTTTAGAAGAAAATGATGACCAAAAACTTAGGGGCAACATCCCACACAGAAGAGCAGCCAGCCAGCTGGAAGTCACAGCTGATGTGGAGCTGACCGGGCCACACAATGATTTTAATAAAACCAATTATTTTTAGAGAGCACAGAGCACAAAGGACAATTCATATGGGTTTGAAAGGACCAGTGGAAAGAAAGAACTGAAGATATTCACTGTGTCTTCACCTCAAAAGTCTTCCTACATTGCTTGAACAGAATGGATGTCTTCTGGGTGGTTGAGTTTATACGATTATACTGGTAGGGTTTCTTCTGTGACTGAAGAGCTTTAAATTATCACAATAACTACAACATAAGCAGCATGTCCAGAAAAAAAATTAACTGTTCTTAACAAATATTTCTGTACAAGGTACCAACATTTCACCAGAACAGAGAGAAGGCATCTATTCTATATAAATGTCTTATTCATAACTATACCTGAATGGATGGTATTTAAATCTGAATTTTAACTTTGAAAAGATTTTTGGAAAAGTCTGAACATTAACTTAAGCATAAATGTATATAATTGTGATATCATTTAGTACATTGGCATTGACTGGGTAAGGCTATGTTCTGTGGAGGTTAAAATAGTTAAATTTAGACACATATATTGAGTAACACATACTAGCAAAATGACCTTGGGTCAAGACAGTTTGCCTTCCCAATTTTCTTACCTATACAATGCCAATAATAAAAAGACCTAGCCCATAGTCTTGATAGGAAAATTATGTAAAATAAACTGGTTAGCACAAACCTAACTCACACCAGGTAGGTACTCAGTCCTGTACCATGATGGTAAAGATGGTCATAACCATGACTATCACAATGACATCAGTCTCTAGCTGCTCCTCATTATGGGGTTGTCTATGAATATTTGCTCTGTCCTGTCTCCTAATTCTTGTTTTCAGTGGTATTTGGTGAATGTTCAGTGCCTTTGCTCTTCATAGAAAGCCCTTTGTCTTTACACCAGAAATATGTATATATAAAATTCTCCTTCACCACTGTCCCTACACCAATTTTTCTTCCCCCCACTATGCCTTATAAATGTGAGCCTCTTGCTTCACTCATAGCATAGGAAGGACATACATCTGCTCATTTAACACTACCATCCTTTTCTGCCTGTGTGCTCTAGGATAAAAGCAGCACCACTCCTCTGGAACACACCTGGTAGTAAATTCCCCAGCCATGGGAAATCATGATTCTTCCTGGGTAACACTTGCCTCTGACAATTAAGAGTGCATCACCGCTACTAGTCTGTACACTAAACTGGGCCAGCTCTGGGTTCAAATACATTGCCTTGTAATTGAGCTATGTTAAATTAGATTATGAAGGTAGTATCATACACAGGTATGTCAGAAAGCCATAGGTCAATCTCTCTTCAACTTGCTGACATCTTGGCCATTGGCTGTGTGACTGTTTCCTTCTCGAGGACTTCATGAGCCTGATCTGATATCAGTAGTATGCCATGGTGCCAGAAAGTTTAGGCTGTTTAATTCCCACAAGCCATTTCTGTAAATTATGATGAGGAAAGGGAATAAAACACACAAATCACCTTAGTCTTTATATCCAGCTCTACTTGACATCCTGTGGATTTTGCCACATTAGAAGGTTTTATTCACAAATAAAAGAGGCTCTAGGCTCATGTCCCAAACAAGAAAGAAATATTTCTACTTGATGTCACCATTTTCGATTACACTGACTTCTCAATGGAAGGCAGGTCAACTGGACACCAAGGGGTCCCCTGTAGTGCATGGCCACAGAGCTGGAGCATGGTGAGCCCCAGCCTGTCTGTCCTTCCTCAGAGGCAGGGTCTCTGCTTATCGATATTCACAATATTTCAGGGAAAAGGACTTCACCAGCCAAAAGCTGAGAAACCAGTGAAGGTGAGAGCTAATTATTTAATGATATTCTTAAACAGAAAATTGAAAGAAAGTCTGTCAAGCACATTGTGAGTTGTGTTGTGTTGTGAGGAAGCTGAGACTTAGGTGCTTGTATGAAATACTAAGTCTGGACTGAACAGCAAAGGAGGGAACATCAGCAAAGATTCATAAAATGGGACCGAAGAGGGGCATCAGAGAAAAAAATTTTCATGTCCTTTGGGATGGGGATGGCAGACAAAATTTCAGGGACTTTGAAAAGACTGAGTTGGGAAACCAGATTTAGTCATAAAATGGTACTTACCAAGACTGTAGATGTAACAAGTGATGGCAGCAGTCCTGGAAGAGACCATGAGAACTGGAGATACGAGGGACATGACAATGGAAATATGGAAGAGAAAGGGCTTCAAGAGCTTTTTAGAAGATGGAATGGACAATTGATAAAATCAGTGAATTTTGGGTTCCAAGGACTGAGGGAAAGGAAGGAATTCAGCTTGACGACAAAAGTCTAAGTGAATCGTGGGACTTCAGGGGAGCATTTTGGGGCAGATGTTAATGAGGTGAGTTTTAGACATGATGAGTTTGAGATTTATACTTGTCTCCCACTCAACTGCATCTCCATGTGAGCATGGACCTGTGTGTCCTGTTGTCCATAATATTTTCATCGACCACAGTGTCTAGGATACAGTAAATGCTCAATGCATGTCTGCTGACTGAAAGAATTCAAGGGGGTGGGGGCACCTGGGTAGCTCAGTCAGTTAAGCGTCTGACTTTAGCTCATATCATGATTTCCCAGCTCATGGGTTAGAGCCTCGCATCGGGCTCTGTGCTGACAGCTCAGAGACTGGAGCCTGCTTCAGATCTGTGTGTCCCTCTCTCTGACTCTCCCCACCTTGCACACTCTCTCTCTCTCTCTCTCTCTCTCTATCCCTGTCTCTAGATCTTAAAAACAAGCATTAAAACAAAATTTTAAAACTTTTTAAAGATAATCATAAGCAAGTTAGGATTATACAGAAATATCTCTGATACAGTCACTGACTAGTCTGTTAATGGTTTTTTGCTTATTTGTTTGTTTGTTTTTAAGATTTTATTTTGAAGTAATCTCTACACCCAGTGCAAGGCTCAAACTCACAATACCTGAGATCAAGAGGGGGAGGCTCCAGCCACCAAGCCAGCCAGGTGCCCCTAACCTGCTAATGTCCTAAGCAGCAAGCAAAAGTTGACTGTCATTAATGTCATCCCCAAAATTGAATAAGATAAAGCCACTTGCTTGAAGAGAAAACAATTTGGAGATTCAGGGGTTCCATTTTGTTGTCACTTGGTTTAGTTTAATTTTGTTTTGTTTGAGCAATAAATGAAAAAACCTTTTTTTAAAAAACAATAATTTTTCAGTCACAATTGTAAGAACTGGTTCTGGCTCAGAAAGGATCTTAATGTTACTCACTCTCCTTACCAGCAGTTTTATGGTGAACTTTTGTTGTAAGAAGACCTTTTTTTTTAATTTTAGAGAGAAAGAGAGAGCACAAGTGCTAGAATGAGAGTAGGTGAGGGGCGGGGCTGTGGGGGGGAGGGTGGGGAGAGAGAGAGAGAGAGAGAGGGAGAGAGAGAGAGAAAGAATCCCAAGCAGGTTCCATGCTCAGCACAAAGCTCGACTTGAGGACTTGATCCCAAGACTCTGAGATCATGATCTGAACCAGAATCTTCAGACACTTAACCAACTGAGCCACCAAGGCACCCCACAAAAAGACCTTAAAAAGCAATAAAGAAGGTCATTTCTTCCTTCTCATATACTCCCTCACTAATTTTTCTTTCCACTCTTCGGGAGCTTATGTGTCCTTAAATTATCTTATAACCTCTAGCTATTCTTTTTTCTAACCTAGTTTTTAATAATTGGTTGATGGAGGGGTGCCTGGGTGGCTTAGTCGGTTATGCGTCCGACTTTCGCTTAGGTCATGATCTCGCGGTTCGTGGGTTCGAGCCCCGCGTCGGGCTCTGTACTGACTGCCAGCTCAGAGCCTAGAGCCTGTTTCAGAGTCTGTGACTCCCTCTCTCTCTGACCCTCCCCTGCTCACGCTGTCTCTCTCTCTCTCTCCTAGAAATAAATAAAAACATTAAAAAAAAATTAAAAAAATAATTGGTTGATGGAACTGAAAACATAAAAGATAAAAATGAAGTTGCCAAATTCCAAAATATAGAATAAATGAATTCAAAGGACCTGAAGATGTATCTTAACCAACCACCTTATTTTAGGAAAGAGGAAACTGAGGCTAAGAGAGAGGAGATCAATTGGTAGCGAGCGTCTCCTTTCCTGGCCAGTATCTGCATTTGCCAATGCCCACGTGGCTAATCAGTGCCTTCTTCGCTGGGTTGTTGCTATGACTATTTCCTTCTGGAAAAGGAAGTTAGTCATTATGAAATCCATCTGCCAAATGCCAAGACCTTGTCAAACTTTTGTGAATGTCAAGCCTGAGCTGTATGGTCCAGCTCACTTTTTATTCTAGTATAAATCATATTTGTTTTGTGTTTGTTCAACATTACCCACTAACATCCAGCAGCCCTCGTCATTCAAGTAGTTTACCTCAATTGCTGCGGGTCCAAGTAACTGCCACAGGGACACCCTTCCCCTAAAACACACTCAGCTTTTCCTAAGCATTTCTCCCAGAAGAGCAACCACCCAAATGCTCCTAAGCACAGTCCTGATAATGAACGTTCTGAATATAAATGAACTTTCAGAGTCTCCTCTTGTTTCCTGTGGGAAATGAGTGCCACACACAACACACAAATACACAAAAAGAAGCAATTTTATTAGGAAATCCCAAAGAGTGGCTTTAAACCCCTCAAGGCTCCCGCTTCTGTCCTGGAAAATAGGATGAATAAAGATATGGAAAAGTCATCTATATTTCCCCACTGACTACCTCTATTTGACCATTTTAAAAGACTCTGATCTTTTCCCCATGGTAATGGTAGCCTTAGCTGGCATTAAATGAATAGCATTTCCAAGAAGGATTTATCCTTGCATTAATCCTCTCTGAAATAAATGAATACAATGTCACCATAAAGGAGAATCCTATTAAAAATTGATCTTTTGCATTTAGGACCAATAAGAAATTTTACAGTAAATAAAGGCTGGTTTTACCTTCAGGCTCATAAAGTTATAAAGCTAAATACAGAGATTAATTTTCTAATGAAGGACATCTTAGTCATGATGCATTTGTTCAACAACTGAAATGTAAGCTCGAAACTCTACCAACAGCCACAACTCTATTTGGCCATATCCTTTGCTACTGTTATTTATTAAGTTTGCCACCACTAATTTTTAGATGACTAGCTAGAAGGTTACTGGTACTATTCAGTTGAAATGCATTGTAGCACCAAAGTCCCCAGGACAATAGCGAAAGGAGAACTATTATTTGATTCTAAATATTAGTGAACGATACAGAACACAGTGGAGGGACAAAGGGGGCCACTCTAGCTCCACTGAGAAGTTAGTGGGATTGTTAAGAAAGAAATTTTTTGAAGGTAAAATCATAACACTTTTACTGATATAAAATAAACACATGCAAATGATTCTTAGTTAAGTCATTATTAAATGGGAGAGCCAGGCATATTTTAAAACCACTTCAAAGGAAAATCGAAGATAGGCATGTCTATAAACCAGGAATGTTGACATGAATTTACAAATGGATACAAAAGTGGCTTCCCCATGGAGAGGCTAGATTTGTCCCTCTACTGGACCAAATTCTTTACTATTCCATAGACTAAATCCTTTACTATTATATAGATGGTAATCTTCTAAATAGCTATTCAAAATTTAAAGAGTTGTAAAATAGCTCAAAAGAAATGGAAGGCACATAATCAGAATCTGAATCAGATAACTGGGTGAAGGCTGTGCAATAAAAATGTATTATATTCATGAAGCACAAATTTTTCCCTGAAATCAAACAGAATGCACGGACCTTTTTGTGTGTGTGTGTGTGTGTGTAAGCACAAAATCAGTTCATCTAAGAGGATAAGACAATATAAATCATGGGATGTTAAGCTGAAAATTCCACTGAACATAATTTATACCATTGCCTCTAACTGTAGTAGAAAATATCATAGCCACAGTCAGTGATAGGAAGGCAGTTAAATACCCTGCTGTATGATCTCCATTAAAATCAGATTTGCTTCTGATTGAAAGAAATTTGGAAGATTGCGTGAGAGGAGGTAAAAACACAACTCACTCTAATAAAAAGGATAACATCAGGAAATCTGCATGGAGGAGATAGAACATTACTGTCATGGTATTACTGACATTATTATGGTTACTGCAATTCCATTACAATTCTCTTTAAGAGACTCTCAATCCCACTACATTAATTTTTTGTTTAATGTTTATATATTTTTGAGAGAGAGAGAGAGAGTGCGAGCAGGGGAGGGACAGAGAAAGAGGGAGACACAGGATCTGAAGCAGGCTCCAGGCTATGAGCTGTCAGCACAGAGCCTGATGCAGGGCTCAAATTCACAGATTGTGAGATCATGACCTGAGCCAAAGTCAGAAGCTTAACCAGTTGAGCCACCCAGGTGCCCCTTCAATCCCATTACTTTATAGTAGTGGCTGATAAAAGCTTTCAAAGCACCTTCGTGTATTTCACATAGAAGGACCACATAACCTTGAATGCCACAAGGAGGAACTGAGCAGATTTGGTGCTTCTTTAGCTCTAAGAGTGCAATGTTTTAGAAAATCCTTCTCAAGGAAGAGACAAGTCAATCTATTATGGAGTAAACAAACAATGCCTGAAATAAAAAGTATCTTAAATAAATAAGGATGAAAGGAAATGGATGGTTGGGCAATATAAATTTTGCAACTGATTTTCTTGATCTTTTTATTAACTAGTAAACTTGTAATTATGAATGAATGGATGAATGAATGAACGAATGTGAAAGATATACCTGTGTATCACAATCAATTTGAGGAGAGACACATGAAAAAAACTAGCAGTAAGAGAAGAAAGAAGACCACCACTCTAACAGAGACATGCTGATCACTATCTCATATCATTAATTATGGTGTCCTGACTTAATGGTTATCTGCAAGGATCAGTCTAGGACCCAACAGAGTCACACTTCATTGGTGACACATTTTACACATATAAGAGCAGAAAGAGAAAATAAGTAGGAAGCAGGGCTAAATAATCAGGAATCTGGAATATTCTGGAAACTTTCTGCCTATGGCTAGGGTTCCATAAACGGAGTCTATTTTGATAGGAACACGCCCATCTAAACTCACACAGGAAAGCAAAGGAAATGGTCATATTCTCAGCAGGCACAGCGATGAGCACCACCTGGAAAGGATATCAAGGTTGCCTTCACAGAGCAGCTTTGACTCCTTACCTGGATGACTGCTTCTCCCTCGATGCCTTAATGAATTCCCGTGAAAACAGAAGAACCTGTAGCTAGCACACATTTTCTCTGAGACGCACTTACAGGGTGTATTTTGGAAGAAGTTGCAGTTGTTGGGAAAGTCTCCAAGGGTGCCAATGCCCCCCACCCCCTGGTCCTCCTCCCACTTGAACCATCCCTGACTCCAACCCCTAGGTTGGTAAATATTCCCCCTGAGGCTTCACAGCCCTACACAGGACCTTTCTTTGGGGCGAGAGATCCGTGTCCCTACTCATGTGCAAAAGTGTAATGTGATATGTACAGAGGCTCCCACACTGCTTGCTTTCTCTCTCCCTTTTTTATTCTTCCCTTTGTCTTTGCCTCTATGTCCTTTTTTCCCCTCTCTTCTCCATTTGTTCTTCTATTCTTTTTATAGCCAAAGTATACATGTAGAAAGAGGATAAGTATTGAAGTAGTAAGACTTGGCATCACTTATCACTATACATTTCACAGATGTCCACCCTCACTTACCTCCTCCGAGCTTACTTCCTTTTTTGTGTGAATTGAAGGTAATAATACTGGTCCCAAAGAGTTACTGTGACAAGTACATACTGATAGTACACTGGAGGCACTCACTAGTCGTCATCACCTCAGTAAGTATCCCTCAAAAAGTAAGTAGTATTTATTATCACCATCATCAATAAAATATCCTTCACTTCCCAAACCTTCTTCCTGTTCCCCTGTGGTACACTCCTTTGAGCCCTCTCACTTCTCACAACTTTGCCTCATCCAGGATTGGTGATGATCTTCATGATAAAGATGATACAGTGAACAGGATAAAGATGATGGAGATCACGAAACAGGAGGGAGAAGAGGAGAAAGAGAAGATACATGAAGTTTAGTTAGTCCTCTCTCTGGGCCAGATACCACCCTGGGAGCTTCCCAGAAATTACCACACTTCCATCATGTGGCAGTTCTATGATAGAAATTGGTGGATCTGAATCCAGAGCCTGTGTTCTTAGCAAGAATGCTATTCTGACTCACCTAAAAATGAGTGGCTACTTAGGGCATAGTTGGCTTTACGCTTAGTCTTTAAAAAGCTTCCACAGGAAGATCAAAGATATTCATGAAAGCTTTTAGGAACTGACCAGCCCACCTCACCTATAACAGGTACACAGCTAGAATCTGAACCAGGGGTCCATGCAAGTGGGGTCAAGTGTCTGTGATGCTCTCTTGGGTTTCTCTCATCCAGTGGTAGGCAGCAAGCAGCTTGTGCTAAGTCACAGGAGCCAGTCACCTAATTTTCAGGAATACTGTAAGCTGGTTGTTAAACATAGCTATTATTAAAAATTTTTTATGGAAACTTACAAATTAATTTTATTAAAACTTAAGGTAATAAATACTCAAAGCTCTTTATTTCATAACCAGATGATTACATTTTACTATTATCTATGTGTTTGTGATTAATTACTTCTAATTGTATCCATGTGTAGAAATACCATAAAACAGTGTGCCATTATGATCTCTTCATAAGTGCATGTTGTCAATGATGTTACACTGGAGCTTGACATCAGCCTTGGAGGTAATATTTATAGTATGGGAATCATCAAATGAAATAACTCAAAGCTTGATTTATCAGGGCGCCTGGGTGGCTTAGTCGGTTAAGTGTCCGGCTTTCGCTTGGGTCATGATCTCACGGTTCGTGGGTTGGAGCCCCGGGTCGGGCTCTGCTGACTGCCAGCTCAGAGCCTGGAGACTGTTTCAGTCTGTGACTCCCTCTCTCTCTCTGACCCTCCCCTGCTCACGCTGTCTCTCTCTCTCTCTCCTAGAAATAAATAAAACATTTAAAAAAAAAAGCTTGATTTATCATTGTGTTTATTGTTTACATCTAAGAAAGTGATGGAAAAGAAGTTAATAATGCAGGTTAGGTCAAAAATGTGTCTGTCACTGTTAAATTGTGAATAGGACACAAATTGACGATGCAGTCTTACAGTGTTCAAAAATTACATTTTGATCATATTTAGCAAAGTCATTTGCTTCACTGACAAATGAGTAAAGACCTGGCATACATCCTTGTTTTATTTTCATCTTACACATGAATGTAAATGAAAGTATCAATCAACATTCACATCTGAACTACACTCATTCATCAGTTGCAATCATAGTTTGGCTATGGATACAGGAGTTTGGGAAAAACCAATGAAAGTATCTGGAAGAATCAATTGGTGAGATGGAATTTATAATGAAAGCATTGTATATTTTTTTATTATTTATGAACAGAATGCTCTACTTACATGAGTAAAATTGGTAATGAGCTTACGTACACGTATGCTGTTATGTTGCAGACCCTGTGCTCAGCTCATCTTCATGGGGGAGGAGTTTATCTACGGGTCTGACTACAGTCTTTCGATGCATATCTTTCAAAAAAGTCAGAGACTGTATGCATAAATATCTGTTTTGCCTTCTGATGCTGTTTCACCATAATCCTGAGAGGCAAGGCAGAGTCAGGCTCAAAACCCAGGCATCTCTGTTTCGCTTGGCTGCCTTCTCCCTTTTCTTTAGAACCACTTCACTGCTGGAGATGGTGGGAAGAGTGAGCCTCAGAGCGGCTGCTGCAGGTGCCCTAGTTGCCTCGGACCCTTGCCTTTAAAGCGGGGAGACCCGAGACTCTGGGGTGGGAATCCCAGCAATGCCCTCCCTGCACTGGTAAGAGGTCCCAAGCCTCCCTTGGCACAGGCAGATCATGTCTCTGTAAAATTAAGTTCTGCATCATGTTTGGGGCCAAGGCCACAGCGTAATGAAAAAAGCTTTCTTGCCCATTATTTTACTCTGGCAACATATATCCCCTTTGGAAACTTGGGATACCTTACCCGGATTTTCTTTTTCCCCAGATAGCTGAGATGAGATCTGAATCTCATCTTCTTGCACCTTATATTCATAATTACATATCGTACACTTCTCCCAAGTTACAGGAACAGCACGTCTCTCTGATTACACCCATACCCATCTCCGGTCCCTGCACTCAAGTCTTTGGCAATATTTGAGCTAGAAGACAAAGCCTGACAGGCTCCAGGATCTATATGATCATATTATGACTCCTTGAGGTACCAGAGATGATAGGTGAAGAAGGATGAAACAAGGCAGAGATGGGGGAAAAAACTGCCCAAGTTTCTATTAGTTCTGTAATTTGTGAAACAAAGTCATGGTGCTAATTGTTCAGCAACAAGGTGTAAAATCTGTCTCTATCATGACAGAAAATCACACAAAGAGAAAACAAAGCTTGCTGGCTGGGGAGGGATCACAGCAGTCAGTGGTCCTCAGCACTCCCTCATGAGGAAGAATAACTGTCCCTGATGGCCCACGACGTGGCACTGCCACAAAAGCCACACATGGGGTTTGGAGCATGGAGGATGGTGGCCAGGAGCTGCTGTTAAATGTGCAGGTTTCTGCCCCATGGATGAGTAGATGCAAGGAATCCAGAAAAACAGATTTCTGGGAAATTCCATGACTGTTTCTGAAAACACACACCTCTCTCACTCTGGCTTTCACTTTTCCACTTTTGAAGAGCAACTTTCCTAAGCAATGCTTTATTCTCTTTTCAGGTCTACTATCACAACGCCCACTGCAAACATGCTTATAAATGCGAACTAACAGTCTCACTAGAGTAAAAATCAGAAAAGGATGTAGAATGTGACAGAATAGGGAACTTGTCTGTCTAATGTGGCATCTACTACTCAAAGCAAGCAATTGTCATCCCTAGAAATGCAGGGCTGGTGTTGCCAGGGGGTTGGGTTCTTTTACAGAAGACAGAAATGTGGCTTGTATTAGAAATATCTGAATTTTGGAGTGCCTGGGTGGTTCGGCTGGTTAAGAATCCAACTCTTGACTTTGAGGGTTGTGGGATCGAGCCCTGCATCAGTCAGCTCTGCACTATGCACAGAGACTGCTTAGGACTCTCTTTCCCTCTCTCTGCCTCTCCCTACTTGTGCTTTCTCTCTCTCTCTTTCTCTCTCACTCTCTCTCTCTCAAAAAAAAATCTGAATTGTAAGGATGAGAATTACTAATAATTAAAAAATAATGGGGTGCCTGGGTATATCAGTCAGTTAGACATCCATCTTTGGCTCAGGTCATGTTTTCAGTCAATGAGTTCAAGCCCCTACTGACAGCCCAGAGCCCAGAACCTGGAGCCTACTTTGGATTCTGTGTCTCCCTCTCTCTCTGTCTCTCCCCAGCTTGTGCTCTGTTTCTCTCTGTCTCTCAAAAATAAATAATTTAAAAAAAAAAAATAATGATTCTGTGGACTACAAACTAAACAAAATCTACCTGGGGGAAAATTTTGAGACTTCAGGTTGCAACTAGTAACTGAAATCCATGAGGTAATTAAAAGGACATGAAACTTATCTCACGTTACCACAAAAACTAAACACAAATTAGCTCTAAGGACATACGGTGCTATGATTTTGTACTGACTGAACAGAGGGAGAGAACTCTTCACTACACAGGAGCTTACCTTTCCCACTTCCAAGGCAAATGATGTGAACAGTCTTGCTGTTCCAAAGTACCTGATGGCCTGATGACCAAGCTCAAGTGGGGCCAGGTAGTGATTCAATAACCTGATAATGAGGGATGAGCTAGACCTTTGGACAGATTTCATGCTCCCCATTGACATTTTAATTACAAATTGAACAAACTGATTTATTGACATATCAGATAAAGGCATTCACACTTACCAGGCAGAACCATAGAGTTCTGTAAATTTGTCATGTGGTATTTCAGGAGGCTGGTCTTTGTAGGTGCCTTTTAAGAAATGAATTTTTATTATGAAGTCCTAAAGCAGAGAGACCTCATCCACTTGATGATTAACATATAAGAAATTCTCATGTTATCTTGTTTATAACCGATTACTTGATGCCAATTAAAAAATAAGATTAAAATTTGCTTTCTTCTTGAATAAAACAAATCTTTGCATTTAGTACAAATAAACAAGCCATTCATCATCAACTAAATAATAAACAGATCATCTGATTCATTTTTACAATGGTTGCCTACTTCGATGATGCTAAGCTTTCAGTGACTATACTAATAGTACAATAAACACAGCTCCTTCTGATAAATTTACGAGCCAGTTTCCTAAAGCAACACACTTACCGCTTCTGTACGACTCAGTGAGGCTCTTTATAATGTTCTCGTTCAAGCAGAATCAGAAACACAAATACAGAATAACGTTTCCTGGTACCTTGAGGGGGAGCTTAGTCAACACCAATGGCAAAGAGAGTCACACGTGACCAGTGACTCCATCTCCAAGATAAAGCTATAAATGTTTGACTAACTTCCAATGTCATATTTATGACAGTTCCCCCTGAGAAATAATTGCAATTTCCATGAATGCTTGCAATAAGAAAATACAGTTTGCAAAAGATAGCTTTTTTAATGGTTCAGCAGAAGGTTAGAGTCAGAGTACTCATGAAGGAGATGAAGTCTGGTCACCCCAATCCTTTCTCTGCCTAACATTCATCTGCAAAGCTTAAAGATTCAGGCTGCTGTCAGGCACCTAGGGGGCTCAGTCGGTTAAGCATCCTACATTGGCTCAGGTCATGATTTCGCGGTTCATGAGTTCGAGCCCTGCATGGGCTCTGTGCTGACAGCTCAGAGACTGGAGCCTGCTTCGGATTCTGTACCTCCCTCTCTCTGTGCCCCTCCCATGCTCATTCTCATTCTCTCTCTCTCTCTGTCTCTCTCAAAAATAAACATTAAAAAACATTTAAAGAAAAGATTCAGGCTGCTGTAAACACAAAAATATCTTTCTTGGTGAGAAAGTTTTTCTGTTGATCTGTTTCTTAATGTCTCTGAAGTCTAACCATTATATATACCTGAACTGGATCAAGATCACCCTAAATACTGGAAGCGTTATATATATAATTATATAAATACTGTCTGGGTGAGATTATTTTCTGAGGAATGTATTTATGACGTTGATTAAACAGAATACAAAATGTCACTGGCATCGATGTTTATTATGTTTCTTGAATTCAGCGTTTACTTTCCTTGGGGTTATAACGACAGATGTGTTACTAAAGATGTCAGGAGACAAAGATGCAGGTAAAATTTAATAAAAAATGAGAGCAGTGGTTGGCTAATCCAGAACTCATAAATAAGATGCTTTCCCCCCAGATGGAAAATGTCATTTCCCTCGGTATTTTTCAATAACCGAGGCTAGCTAGGGCTACCATGCCAACGCATGCTCTTAATAAGTAAGAGGTAAGTGAATCAGAGAAGTTTTTGGTTACTTCATATTATCAGATTATAAGTTCAGCTGTGGTCGAGGTGGTGGCTAAAAACTTGTGATTTGTTTTTATTTTATTTTTTAACGTTTTTTTATTTATTTCTGAGAGAGAGAGAGAGAAAGTGAGACAGAGCATGAGCAGGGGAGGGTCAGAGAGAGAGGGAGACACGGAATCAGAAACAGGCTCCAGGCTCCAAGCCAGCTGTCAGCACAGAGCCCAACGCAGGGCTTGAATCCATGAACCATGAGATCATGACCTGAGGTGGAGGCGGAAGCTTAACTGAGTGAGCCACCCAGGCGCCCCACAATTTGTTTTTAAAACAACACAGATACTGAGGCACGGAGTTCAGTACCACCTGGAAGTGGATTCTGGTTCTCCGATCGTTACTGAGATCCATCCTGTCATTAAATCTCTCTTCCCTCGATGGTGAGAGTAAAACATGCAGCAAACCATGTCTTCTGTTAAAGTTGTCTTGGACACCAAGACTTATTAGCAGAGATTTTCAGTAGCACATGTGGTGATCTGTTAGGGTTTAAATCCCAGATTTTCCATTTCTGGGAACACTCCCCACAATGAAGGAGCAGAGGAAGCCCGAGGTGACCGCACTCCATCAGTAAAGGAGTGAGCAGGACTCACAGAAGCATCCCTGGCCAAGTTGTCAATTGGGTAAAAGCAAACTCTCTTTGGACATGTGGAAGAGTCCTTTCTCTTTCAGTCAGAACCTCTCATGTGGGCTTCGTGTGTGTGGGTGACTAATTAAGAGAGGTCGTCACCGCTGGCCCGACACAGGTGCCTCCTGGTCAGCTCCGCCGCCTTAGTAGGAGCTGCGACCATACCCCAGCATTCCCAGGCCTCAGACATACTGCATTTGCAGGGGAGCAGATCGGGCCTAATTAAGTCTTTGCTCTTCAAAGTCACGGTCAATTCAGGACTGCACGGGAGTAATGGGAAATCGCAAGATTTCTGTAAATAACTGACCAGACTCAACCACTCTCACTCGTTCAAAAGCCAACTTGGATTCTAATAAATGCAATTATTAATATTTAGATGCATTTGTGTGGGCCACATTCTGAGTCAGTCCGGCCCCAAAAAACTGGCTGCCTGAACACCAGATGTTTTTAGGGCCCTTCCTCATTATGCAGGCAGTGGAATGTGATTTCCCCACGAGGTGTCTAAATGATAATTAATTTTTCTTCTCTGATTTAGAGGATGGTGGAGTCTGGTCAGTTACAACAATTTTATTTAACTTCCAACAAGTGGTTAACAGTGAAGACTTTGGTATTTTGGTGCTGAAGTTCATATTTCATAAAATACAGTTCATATCAAAATTACCTGTCCCTACAAAATGCCTTTGGCTCACAGCTCAGTGGGTTGAGGATTCCTATCTCTGAGCCATGCGATAATGATAAAGACAGTTAATCTCTCACCTTGGGCTTCTCAGCTGGAAAATGATAAGCCTGAACTTACTCTCAAAATCAAGGGAGTGGTGAGAAATAGCTACCATATACCATACATCTTATGGTCAAGAAGATATGAAGGTACTGTGAGCTGAAGCAATGCACTTTCCCCCATCAGAGAAAGCACTACAGAATAGTTAATGAGAATAGATACAATTCATGGGGTGATGAATTTAAGGGAAAAAGTTTAAAGCGATAACCAGGGATTTCTCTTGACCCATCCAACTGTACTGCACTTTTCTATCTCAGAGGTTTTTACAAAGTAATTTTAGCTAATGACGCAATGCCATCATGAGAATTTGGGAGAAGTCTACACCTGACCCTTCCTACTAACATTATTTGCACACAAAGTAAACATAATCTCCATTGATTGCCTGTTATATGCCAGGCATTTTGGCATGTCTATGTATCTCATTTAGTACAATAACCCTAAGAAGTACAGGTAATTACTTCCACTCAGCAATAAGGAAAGTGGCATTCAGAGAAGCCACATGAAGATGTCATAGACAGAAAAGGATGGAGTCAGACTTGAACTCAAGCTCTGTTTGATGTCACACTTTCCCAATACCCAGGAAATCCCAGGGTTCATGGGGAGCAAAAGGGCCTGCAAAGTCCTAACTCCGCCCTCTCCCCCCAAACTCCCTTCACTTTTCTGTACTCTGAGCCCTGTGGCTTTGGCTGCTGGAAGACACAGCCTTGAGGAATTTCAAGGTGACCAACACTACCCAGAGATTGTGTTTATACTGACAAGTCTCTCCAGCAAGAGGCGGTTCTTCCTTTTTCCATGGCCTGGCTCTGTGTCCTATGTGGGTTGCTCCCCAGCCCTCTGGCTTCTTCTGGGCTCACCTACTAGGGGCACTGGCAAGGATCAGAAAGCAGAAGGGGAGACAGGTCGGGGCGGGGTCGTCACCACCCCCCTCCCCTGTCACACACCATGCCCACCTGCCCTTTGGCACCAGGTGGTCCTGCTTCTTTCCTTTCCTGTCCCCTGGGGCCTGGAGGTGGCCTGCCTCATGGCGCGTTGGCATTCCTCACTGTCGGCTCACATCTCTGTATCTAGCTCTTTAAGAAACAGCGACTTGAGGGGCACCAGTGTCGCTCAGTTGGTTGAGCCTCTGACTTCGGCTCAGGTCATGATCTCACGTTCGAGCCCCATGTTGGGCTCTGTGCTGACAGCTCAGAGCCTGGAGCCTGTTTCAGATTCTGTGTCTCCTTCTTTCTCTGACCCTCCCCTGCTCACACTGTCTCTCTGTCACAGAAATAAATTAAACATTTAAAAGAAAGAAAGAAACAGCGACTTGAACCTGCTGGTGAGCCGTCTACTCCCTGCCCAGCCCCCTAAGAACACATATAATTGCAGCAAATTATGATAAACTGCAACTGTCACTCTTCTTAGTGCCCCAAATGTACACCCAGAATCTGAAACACAAATATGTATAACTCGCGTTTTTACAGCCCAACAGCCCAAATTTATTGCCCAAGCTCACACACTAGCTCCTCAGTCTTGCCTTGGGATTGTTTCCCTTAGAGAATAATATTCTAGTCCTTAGTATCGTTTCTTCCTTTCTCTCTGTACACAGAGACGAGAACAATGTTCTGTCTTAGAATCCCAGACATTCCACGTCTCACTCAATTGCTGGAGATATGCTTGCACTTCCACTTCCTGAGAAAAAGTCTAGAAAGAAGAATCCAACCCACATGTGTAAAAGAAAGAAAAAAAAAAGTAAAAACCATGCGATATATATTGTCTTCCAAACTTCTGCATTAGATTGCTTGGTAAGCTATAAATGTTTACAAATGTTGCCATCAATATGTCCTTGAGACTTAAATCTTTTTCCTTTGCCAGGTTTGCTACTTTTTGCTATCTTCATGGTTTCTTTGAAATTGGTTTCAGATAGATACATCTTGTAAGGTGTAGGGCACTTTGATTCCAAGTCAGTTAGTTTGTTCCTCTGGGCAGGGGAGTCTGGGGAGAGGGGAAGCAAGAGACAGTTGTGGCTGAGGGCAGAGGAGACCACAGCAATAACTACTACAAAATGGATCTCTGAAGAAGAGAGGTTGTGTTAGGAATGGCTGACTTCTCAGAGGTGGCACAAATGCTCCTGAGATCAGGTTCCTGGAGGCTTGGCTCACTGTATTGATTGGGGGCCTAAATTTAGGGGCCCCTAAACCATTTTGGGGTCACTACTGACATCAGCAAAGCCTGGGACCATCATGGTGGCTCTACAAATGTGTACCGACCATTGTCTGCCAGCCACAGGCCTTTCCCCAGTTCCCACATATGACCGTTATAGAACAATTGCTAGTCCTTTCTACTGGTTTGGATGATCCTTGTAATAATATATCCAGAGGTTGACTGCACCATTTGTAAACAGGTATAGCTTACTAGGCGATTCACTGTAAAAGCTTAAAAGCCAGTGTGTATCAAGAGCTTAACCCTTGATTTCTATTTCTTTACACTGTGGTCTTTCCCCCACATGGATTAGACTATTTCTTCCCAGCAGACAAGTCACATTGCTGCCTCACAGGGCCCTTGATGGGCTGCAGGATGACTCAGGGCCTCCCAGGGTCTAGGGCAGGGGTCCCAGATACAAGTCCCCAGTTTCTACCCTGAAGCTCTGGTTCGGGTCCTAAAAAAGCTCTGAAATTTGCATGTATTTCTCCCCAAATGATTATAATGGTTTGCCAGTGCAAAAATTTCATCAGTTCGAATATCTTGAGAGTCTATGAGCCTCCAACTGGCAGGCCAGAAAAATGCTGCTTTTTATAACCATCTCAACAGACCCCATCACTGGATGGACTTTCAAGGCTGCACAGAGCATAGCTGCCACCTCCCTCTGGCTCTAATAAAGGAAAGGGTGTGGACAGGAGGAGCGAGAGCACGGACAAATGCCGGCCGCCGTTCCCCCCCCCAGGCACAGCTCTGAGAAAGGCTTGCCCACTGGAGGTGGGTCTGTTACAGATTTCCCAACGGTGCCTTTCTCCTCCTCCCTTACAAACACACACAGTCCTTTTCCTTGGCCACTGACTTGGTGAGGCTCTTGCAGGGAAAGGCCCTGAATGTGCAGGCCCTTCCTAAAACTGCGTGCTCTGGATTTTCTTATTCCCACGTGGCCCACACTCAGCCCGCAGCATCAACGAAGTCACCACCTAAATGGTTCTACGGTTTCTGCCCCAGGTGAGCTGATGTCAGCTGTCTTCCTCGGTATTCGCTTGTCTCCAGATTTTGAAGTGTCCGTTTGCCCTGTGATTTCAATTCTTTAATGGGCTCCAGAAAAGTTGTTAATTTTCCGTGCATTGTGTTTTTCCTATTGGAACAACAGGGACGACTTCCAAGCTGTCACATGCCAGAGTTGAAACTTGGAATATAACAATATTTTTATAAAGAAGTTCAGGGGCGCCCGGGTGGCTCTGTCAGTTAAGTGTCTGTCTTCGGCTCAGAACATGATCTCACGGTCTGTGAGTTCAAGTCCCACATGGGGCTCTGTGCTAACAGCTCAGAGCCTGGAGCCTGCTTCCTATTCTGTGTCTCCCCCTCTCTCTGTCCCTCTCCTACTCTTTCTCTCTCTCTCTCAAAAATAAATAAACATTAAAAAATTTATAAAGAAGTTCTGAGTCCTTGTTGGGCTATAAATGAGAGGAAATAATGACAAAATATGACACCAAGAATGAGCTGCAATGCCTTTCATATTGTGGATAATACATACGGAACTTCATCTGCTGTTTTCCTATCACAGCAAAAGCAAGTTTATGAAAAAAATCAATGGGATTGACAAGCTTATAGGCAAATATTTTCTTAATTAAGAAAAATCACATCCATTTTAGAACATTTCTGTAAAAATAAAAACTCTGATAGGCAAAGTTACTAATTCATTACACACAAATATCCAGGTTCTGTTCTAATCTGTCCACATTGTAGAGCAAAGTGATGTGTCATCAAGAGTGATTGTGGTCTCAGCCAGTCTTATTCTTTATAGGAACCTCCTTTGTTTAAAAAAAAAAAAACAACCTTATTTATTTATTTTGAGAGAGTGAGCAGGAAGAGCAGAGAGAGAGAAAGAATCCCAAGCAGGCTCAGACAGTCAGCACAGAGCCCCAAGAATGAACCGTCCAATCCTGACCTGAGCCGAAACAGAGTCAAACACATACTGGAACAAGCCCCACAGGCGCCCCTTTAGCAACCCGCTAATGAACACACTGCTCCTCCGGATGGGATGCATGCGTGGCTCAGAGCAAAGCCTCCGAGGCGGCTTTGAAAGTTAAGTCCACACCGGAAGCACTATCTTACGTTGCCAGCCAGACACTGGTTATTCCCTTCAGTTGGCCCATATCCCCTGAATTAAGGGCATGAGATGTAGTTGTTGAAATCTGAAAACTGCATTCAATGTGTACACTATACAAGTCTTGAAAACAATAATGCTATGAACTGTAACAGGGTTCTTTTAGTTTTTCCTGTGAATAAGGGTGATGATACATTCTCTACCCTTCTTCTAATCTTTGAAAATGTTACCCCATCCATTTGGGGATGCACAGGTGCATACAAACACATACCAATAATACTTATTTAGAATCACAAATTATTTTATACTGCTATTTTTCATACGCCTCACAATAAGGACAGTGTAATTTGTAAATTTTCTGGTGTGATGATATACAAGCAAGGAATGATTTAATCAAGCATTTGGAAGTCATTCAGCCTTTACATATGTATGATGAGGGAATACAGATTAATTGGAAAAGAAAATGCTATGTCAGGAAAAGGAAATATTGATTTTACCAGATGAATGGAAGGTGGCTGCTGTAGTAATCTATTGGGAATATCCTGGCTGGTCCTTAAAAATTTATTTTTCACTCTAATTTCAATAATTTGAAAGCCATCTTCCTGCAAATTACAAAATTATTCTGTCTCACTTCAAACATGTATCCCTTTCCTATTCCGGCACAAGTGACCTATTGCTAGAGGCCTCCGTAAGAGTGCGGGAAGTATGTTATTCTTTAACGCTGTCGGGAGGAAAACGTTTCTCTTTTTCCTTCTACGTTTTCTGCTGGGTTTTTCATTATTTGTTAAATTGACGGGAAACAGATAAACCGGAGTAAAACAAATTTAACATTGTGTGTATGGGAGCCCATGAAAATATGACAGTCAAGGAATGAGCCAAAGGGCAGCCTTTATACCTTTTAGACAAGGAACAGTATACTTGTGAAGAACTGAAAAGACAAGGAAGTGTGGGCGTGAGGTAGTGACTTGGTCAAGCAGTGAGTCTCTTTAGGCAGCCTTCTGGGCCCTGAATTCCCGGTTTTTGATAAGGGGATAAGGTAAGGACCAAAAGGACCATAAGGATGGCTTCTACCCTCCACAGACAGTGGGGGTGGGGGGTGGGGGAGGGGACCTTCAACGCGATGTCTGTTTCCTGCTTTCAGAGGGAAAGAGGGAGGCTCGCAATATCCTTCAGTCACCAATTTTAGTAACTTCAGTTCGAAATAATCTCTACACCGCAGGGTGAGGCGTTCTGCTACCTACCCTCAATATCCTTTTAACTAAAAGTGGAATCAGGTCCCCAGGGAACATTTACTTACATCAGGAGGGTAGGAGAGTTGACTCACCTCTCGTTTTTCTTATGAAAGTGCTGATAAGAGGAATTCTGTTTTGATTTTTGTTGAATCTCTTTTCCCAGAAAGAAAGCCCATATCTGACTATAGGTGACAGGACAGATGTATTTACACATTCGTTGCACAAACGTAGGAAAAAAGATGAAAAGGGAAGATTGAGAGTTTTTTTCCTCATTGTATGAAATTATATTGTGATTCACCCAGTGTTGTGTTGTGTGTTCAGACATTTTGTGTAGAAATTTGATTTGCTGAAAATAAATAAATAAATAAATAAATAGCCATCCTCAACTATTAGTAGATGTTGTTCCATAAAATTTGGATAAGTTACCTTTCCAAAACAAGGTATAGAGAATTGTGAGGGGCACCTGGGTGGTTCAGTTGGTTAAGTATTCAACTTCAGCCAGGTAATGATCTCATGGTTTGTGAGTTCGAGCCCCACATAGGGCTCTGTGCTAACAGCTCAGAGCCTGGAGCCTGCTTCGGATTCTGTGCCTCCCTCTCTCTGCCCCTTCCCCAGCTCACGCTCTGTCTCTGTCAAAAAATGAATAAACATCAAAAAATTAAAAATAAAAAGAAGTGTGAGGCATATGCTACCTGAAATTGCAAGATATGTTAATGATAGTTAAACATTTTTAAGTATATATTGGAAACTCTTTTTTTTTCTTTTTTTTTTTTTTGAGAGAGAGAGAGACAGAGAGAGAATGCACATGAGTAGGGGAGAGACAGAGGGAGAGGGAGAGAAATTCCCAAGCACAGAGCCTGATGCGGGCAGGGCTCAATCCCAGGAACCATGACATCATGACCTGAGTTGAAATCAAGAGTCAGACACTCAACTGACTGAGCCACCCAGGTGCCCTAGAAATTCTCTGTCTGAATCAGCTCAACCCCCCAAATTTCACAGGTCAGGAAGCCATGTCTCTGGAAGGATCATTGAAGTGATAGAGTGCTGACTACAAGTCTGTTTCCTGACTTTCACACCCAGAGCTCTTTCAAGTGCAATCTCTAGTCGCTCATCCAGCCTACAGCACAGGGTGGCACCCATCTGGTAGTTTTCCAGTGTGGGAAGAGTGCAAAAATAATAGGAATCCTGTCAAAGGGAAGGAGACACTCCTCCCTCCCTCACAAGCTAGGAAACACAGCTCCAATGACTAAAACCAACAAAGAACTTCCTTCTCAGATGGGGAAGGATTACCTAAGTCTTCACAAGTTGTTAATTTACAAATCAATAGATGGACCCAGTTCGAGAGCTTTCGGGTTTTTCTAAGTGGAGCACTCATATGGTGAGTAAAAAAGAAATTGGCCAGGTCCATGGAGGGCATTCTGATAGCCCCTGATGGAAGGGGAGAGGAGGGGAAGAGAAGGAGGGGAGGGGAGGGAGGGGAGAGGAAGGGTGGGGAGGAAAGGGAAGGAAAGGGAAATAAAAGAGGGGAAGGGTGGGGAAGGGAAAGAAGAAGAGAAGAAAATTAAAGAGTAAGGGAGGGAGAGATAAAGAGCAGAAAAAAGAAAGGAAGGAAGGAAGAAGAAAGAAAGAGAGAGAGAGAAAGAAAGAAAAAAAGAAAGACAGAAAGACAGAAAGACAGAAAGACAGAAAGAAAGAAAGAAAGAAAGAAAGAAAGAAAGAAAGAAAGAAGGAAGGAAGGAAAAGGAAGGAAGGGAGGGAGAGAGGAAAGAAGGGAAAACGTGTCTGGGAAAGCAAGAAAACAGAGTTCTAATAACAAAGTTGATGAAGTGTTAGCTGAATTATGCTTTGTGAATCTTTGTCTACACATTAACCATCAGTTACTCATTTCTCATTCATCTGGGAGGAATTGGGATGTATTCAGGGACTCTGTAAAACAGCCCTGCTCTGTCTGGGAATGCATGTGCCCCTGGGAGCCACTGGGCCACTGTGCTGGTCCCCGTGCCCCTGGGGGACCTGGATGGAGCCCAAAGCCATCAGAGCCCGACCAGCAAACAAAAATCCGTCATCAGGGATGGACGATAAAGCAAGGACTCTCGTCTCTGCCTGCTGCCTCCTTTTTTTAACAGCATTTACAGCAAAGAGAACATTCGGATTATATAAAAAAGAATCCATTCTGGCTTCTAATTTCAGCTCCAACATGTAAAGGGCTTAGAAATCAAATTCCCATCTTCACAACAACAAAACACCAAACAAACTCAAAACCAGTGACTTTTCTTAAATCCTTCAGAGAACTGAGTTCACAAGACAAAGCATGTGAATATGTGAATATGAAATGTGAATATGAAAATATGAATGTGAATATGAAAGCCCCATCCCTCTGTAGTGGTTGCAGACTGAAGAATTTACTTCCTCCTGAGGGTCCTGCCTGGCAGAGAAGAAACGCATCCCTCTTTCAGACCAGTGTCCACCAAGCCCTCCTCTCAGGATTTATGAGGTCACCTCGCCCGGGGGGAGACAGAGGGAGGAGATCCTGAGTTCATCAGCATGGTGCTCTCATGCTGGAGCCCGTAGCCCCCCGACCTTTCCTTCCATCCTCACCAGCTCCTACCTGAGCTGGGCTCTTGGCGATGAGGCATTCTTCACCTCTGTCCCTGCTCGAGTCCAGGTCCCCTTACCAAGGGTACTTGCAGGGAGCGTCTGTGTCCCTCTCTGTTCCTGTCCCCATCCGGGGTCTCAGCTGGGGAATGGCCATGAAAAGAACAGCAGAACGTACCCACCACATTCATTATCAAAGAGGTGACTTGTGGGAGGGGGTTGCCCGTGTATTCTAATGTGTGTGTGCACGCACACACATGCACACACATGCACACACAGATCTCCCTTGCCAAATATGGCAAAAAGACTGTACAATTGAAAGTTTTTGCACAGCATTCTGAAGCTTCCCTTTCTGCTTCTGCACCAGCCCTTGGAAGCAGTATTTTTGGGTGAAGCCACCACATACTCCGGGAGCAGCAGGGCCAGGGCACAATCTTCTTGCCACTTGGGAACCAAGCACAGCATCTCCAGAGGCGAGTGGCCAGGTCTCTGGCAGGGACATGGAAGTTGCAAGAACCAGCACCAAAGCCCAAAGCAGTGCCCCCTGAAATGGCACGTTCAGTCCACTCTGTCCCTCAGGGTCAGAGGGAGTTCACCACCAGGGGTCATTTCTACCCCACTCCATGCTGCTCAGGAACACCACTGACACCCCACCTTTACTGGGTTTCCAGGCCAGCGGGGCTAGAAAGCTAACCCAAGGCAAACTCCATAACGGAGGAGGAGGGACTTTGTTAAGCCTTTATATCACACAGTGTACCAGTGAGGCCCTCTGCCCACGGCGGAGCCCTGCCAGTATCACCGACGGGTAGCTCCTGGTATGTGTCCACGTGCAGGTCAGGAAAGCGAGGCCCACCTCAGTGTCATAAATCAGACAACAGTGCACCTCTGCCGGCTCTCAGAGCGCCAGCTCAGACATGCGCTGTCTGACGCTGTCTGACCCCCGTGGGTCTTGCCACACACTCTCCCAACACCCGCTACCCTCTCTCCATGTGGGCGCAATGGGTGAGGCCCTAGCTGAGCTCAGCCTCTGGCCTGGCCCCGGATGGAAGACTCCCCACCAAACTCCCCGGGGTCCCGATCTGGGTCAGTGAGGCCCCAGAGGAGGCCTGAGGTGCAGCCCAGACCCAGGACTTGGAAGGGGCAGGGACCTAGGGTGAGCCCACGATTCAGACAGATTCTCAGGGCCCCCCTGTCTCAGACCTGCTGGTGAAGAGGATGGCAGGTGAGGAGTCACAGCCTGAGCCCACTTCCCTTTTAATGAGCAGCTAGTATCTCCCAACCCCAGCTGCAGACTGGCCCAGCGGGCACTACCCTGTCCTACTAGACTCCCAAACACTGCCTTCTCCTCTCAGGCACACAGACTGGCCATGTTTTTAAAATGTTTATTTATTTTGAAGGAGAGACAGAGCGTAGTGTGAGTGGGGGAGGGTCAAAGAGCAAGGGAGACACTGCATCCAAAGCAGGCTCCAGGCTCTGAGCTGTCAGCACAGAGCCTAATGTGGGGTTTGAACTCATGGACCTTGAGATCAAGACCTGAGCAGAAGTTGGGAGGCTTAACTGACTGAGTCCCCCAAGTACCCCCAGACTGGCCATTCTTTAACTCAGCTGCAAATTATGAAGACCACCAAGAGATTTTCATCTTTTTCTTATAATGCTGGTAGATAGAAACATTAACAGAGGGAATGTTCACTTGTTTTCCACATGTGTCCTTGAGCAAAAATGCTCACACATAACACTGCATTGTCTTGGGAACAGTGGACCAACTCATCACATAAAATAATACTTCCATCTTCTAAAGAGTGCAACGCAGCAGGTAAATTAGATAATTTCTGTTTTCTAAATCTACCATGAAAAAGATTCTGTGATCAAGATGAAAGATGAGAAAGTAAAACCACTAGCTTCAAAGAGTTTTCTATCCTACAATTAAATATATAGGATAGAGAAAATAGTTTAAGAAAAAGTAAGAAGCCAAGGGAGTTAAAGATTTCTGGGTGTTTCTGGATTTGGACTACTAGGGGAATGTGAGGATGACTGATAAAGCACTGCTTTTGCTGGAGCCAGGTGTCCAGAGGAAATCAGGACAGCGACCTGAGCTTGATGGGGAGTCAGCTTAGAGCCATGCATCGGGGCTTCCTGGGGGGGAGGGGTGCAGGATGGGAACTTCCTCTTGCAGTTACTGGTTAGACCAATGGAAACCTCAGGCTGGAGTAAAGAAGAAAAGAGTAGGAGGAAGAGGAGGGCGTGTGACAGTCAGCAGAGTAGGGACCCTGCATCACAACACACCGCCGGTGCACAGAGATTAGGGATGCAATTCTCCCACCCAAATGCTCCATTGGGACTGTCATACACGCCAAGCTGGAGTGAACTGCCCTTTCCATCAGTCTCTGTCTCTGATCCGTGACCTCCTGTCTGGGGATAATATTTCACTCAGCCTCTTATCATGAGCCTTTAGTTCTAGGGACAGAAGCCGACTCTGAAAAGAATAAATGTTCCTTTCCATCTTGCCTTTGTGGTCCTGAAACCCCTCTCTGTAGATTTCACAGCTCACCGGGTCCTTTGCTTCAGGACATCTCATCTCTTGTTGCAAGTCATGGTCTACCTTGCCAGGAAACTACCTTGAGCAGCTCCCCTTCTTTCTCTCGAAAAACTCGGTCACTTCATTTCCCTTCGTCACAAGATGCTGAGGTGCCCTTCTGATTGAGGCTTCTGTGGTCTGGAGATGTTTATCATAACTGGTCAGGTGGGCTCTGCTCTTCAGTGGTGATGGTGTAGAACTGATGTTGCTCTGAACCATTACTTGACATTGCCGCATCCTCCATCTCCGCCACCACCTCTTGCCTGCTCATCCACATGCTGGCCATCCTCTGGCTCCACATGACCACTGTGTCCTCTGCTCTCAGAACCCAGCTACACCTTGGTTTCTGAGCCAGTGGACCTGCAGAGACAAACATCTGACTCTTCACATGGCCAGAGACCTCAGCACGGAGATGGTGAATCTCTTCAGGTGCCCACAGTGCTTTTAAATGTGTTCCAGGTTCTTCTGCTTGTGTTTTAATGCATTGTTTGTTCCTGCAAGGTCAGGATCATAACTGCAGTATCATACAGGGGTTCTTTTTTCATCTGAACATCTGAGGATTTTCCTTCCCCGGTGTTTTACTATTGTGTATATGATGTCTCTAATCACAGGCTTGTAATAATCCAGGCCATCTGGCATTTGGGGGGTTATGTCATTTCCATTACAGAATAAGACACGTTGAGAATGTCTTATTCCATTTTGCTATGTCTAGCACTGAATTGCTACTGGCATGTTCCTTATCTCCCTATTATTAAAAAAAAAAAAAAGCCTTTCTTTGACCAACTAAAAATTCTGCAAAAACCCAAGATCATCTTGAACAGCTGAACTATCACACCATACTCTCCCTCAGATATCCAGGGACAGCCTTGCTCTCCTATCGTGACATGCATTTGCCATAAAACTCTTCAGTATTTCCTGGGTTATTCAACCCTACTGATCCCTGCGGGATGGAATTCCTGCCTAGTAGCCCACTCTGCATTAGGGACCCCCGCAGCTACCATGAATGGCTGGACCACAACACAGCATGGCCATCACTCAGCGGAGATGCCTGCTGAATCCAACCTGCCCCAGAGAGCCAAGGGCTGGGTGGACAGGACCAGAACAATAAAGAATTCACACACCCTTTCCTCTTGCTCTTGGCTCTTTTTCTCCTCTACTTAAACTTTTTCTTCTAGGGTCCCCAGTGTCCACCGCATTCTCTGTGCACGCTATCTCCTCTGCCTTTCCTCTTTCCTTACCCACGGTGGGAGTGCTCAACTGTACCTGAAACCACTGTCCTTCCTCACCCATGTCTCCACAGTACCCATGGCATGCCCTGGCCAGGACTGGGTGCTCAGTGTTCAGTGCATGTTTATGGAAGGAATCAGTGAATGGGCACCTGAATGAAGAAGGAAAAGCAAAGCCACTACTGGCCATCCCTGAGGGGTCTTACATAGTACTCTAAGTAGCCAGTTTCCCTAAGTACTGAAAACTCCGGGCAACATAGAACAGCGGAGTGCATGTGGTTTAAAGTGTTGAACAAATGTTTAACATCATGTGGCCACGTAACATTTATCAAAATTTACTAGTTTGGACAACAAAATGGTCCTCAAGGCTTTAATTTAAAAAAAATTAATGTTTGTTTATTTTTGAGACAGAGACAAAGCATGAGAGAGGGAGAGAGAGAGGGAGACACAGAATCTGAAGCAGACTCCAGGCTCTGAGCTGTCAGCACAGAGCCTGATGTGGGGCTTGAACACACAGACTGCGAGATCTTGAGCTGAAGTTGGACGCTCAACCAACTTAGCCACCCAGGAGCCCCTCTCAGTGTTTTGTTTTGTTTTGTTTTTTAAATAAAATATTGCAATGGATTTCCTGTGATTACATTTTAGTAGAATCAGAAACAAGCAGGGAAAATTGAAGTATAAACCAACACTTAATCTGCTGGTTCCGTGATCTTTCAGCCTCCAGAACAGTGAGAAATAACTTCTTGTTGTCCAGAAGCCCCACCTCCACACCCCACCCCCAGCCTATGGTATTTTGTTATAGCAGTCTGAATGGACCAAGACATTGTACATACTGAAACAGTATCTTTTAGATTTTCAGAAAGTTGAAAGACTTTAATTGGAACTTCAAGGGCTGAAAGAGTGGGCATCTCTCTCTCTCTCACACATAGAGAAGGCAGAATTTGAAAATCAGAAAAAATGGAAAAACAAAGATGTAGAGGAAAACAAATCTCAAGTGCCTAGAACTCTGTGTGGGGAGGTGCAGGGATGAGTCGCTGGGAACAGCTGTGTTGGGCTGCAGACCAGCCTCTCAGTGCCACCTGCACCCCTACCCCCACACCCCCACTCATCATGGAGGCAAGACCCAGAAAACTCCCGTCTAGGCTGGCCAGAGGGCTGCAGCCCAGATCAGAGCGCAGAGTTTGTGCAGGGCTGAAAAGCACAGGCTGGCATCGCCGCTCAGAGAAGTTTTCTTTCCAGGAGGACTGTGGCCCACTCCTGTAGCTTGATTCATGCTCCCTTCTACTAAACAATTAGTGAAATCTATTCAAGAGAAGTAGCAGATAATGCCCGTGGGCAACTATAGGATTGTTGCAAAATATGGGATGTGCCTGTACCTGCTAATGGGATAAAGGAATGAAAGAGCGAATGAGCGAATGAGTGATTCATCCAACAATGAATCTATGTATGCACAATGAACTCTCTGGACTCTGTAGATGCGTGAAGACAAGGTGGCAAAGCCACATGCTGCTGGCAGGTTTGGGGGAGAGGCAAACCCACAACTCAAGGAAGAGCTCTGTTCACGCAAAGCTGGGGCCAGTGTCCTGCCTTGGAAACGAGTTCAGAGACAGGAGGCTGACTTTGCCCTCCTGTGGCTCTCAGGACAGGTCAGGACAGGGCATGATGGGCTGACCCCACTGTCTACAGGGCAGACACTTGCTCTGTAGTGTCACCTCCAACCCTTGGTCCTCAGGTGTCACAGAAGATGTTAGGGTCATCTTACCATTTTCCAAAGTGGTCGTACCTCCCTGCTTTCTCCCCAGCAGAGTACAGCAATTCTGGTTTCCAGTGTCCAGGCTAATTCTTGCTGCGTTATTTTAATTGCAGCTTTTTGCCTGGGGATGTGAGTAGCACCTCACTGTGGTTCGTGACTACTTCCGTGATAAGAAGTGGTGCTAATTACTTTATCTTTTGCTTACTGAGCTTTTGTCTTTTTGTACATTTTGTCCTTTCTACATTTTCAAGTCTTATGCCTACTTTTTTTATTTCTTCTCAAGTTATTTTTTAATGCTTATTTATTTATTTGGAGAGAGAGCAAGCAGGGGAGGGGCGGAGGGTGGGGGGAGAGAATCCCAACAGGCTCTGTGCAGTCAGTGCAGACCCCGACCCAGGGCTCAAACTCACAACAGTGAGATCATGACCTGAGCCAACATCAAAAAGTGGATGCTCAACAGACTGAGTCAATCAGGTGCCCCTGCAATAATTTTATATATTCTAGGATAAGCCCTTTCTCAGATGAATTTTATGAATATTTTCTAACAATGTGTGTCTCATCTTATTTTCTTCACTGGTGCCTTCTGTTGAGCAGAGTTTTCATTTTTGGTGAAAGGTACTCCACCCATTTATTTTTTTTCTTTGTTTTTGGTTTTAATATCCTACCAAGACTTTAGCCTACTCCAATTTCATGGAGTAAGATATTCAGGATATTCAGCTGTTTTTTGTAGAAGTTTATTGACTTAGCTTTTATATTCAGTCATAAAACTGAATTAAATTTACATGACTGTGTGGCAGAGGTCAGGATTGATTTTATCTCTTCATAGAAATTTCAGCAATCTCTGTTGAAAAGTCTTTGTCTTCTCCACTAAAGGTCTTTTGGAGAATAAATATCCCATTTATAGAAATTGGGTAGATGTCTGGATTTTCTATTCTATTTTGCTGATATACTTCTATGTCCCAATGCCAATTCAATATTATCTTGATTGCTGTATTTTTATACATGAAATCATGAATTTTACATGTGAAATCATGCACCCCCTAATGCATCCTATATAAATTATAAGTAAGCTGGTAATTTCTCTGGGATTATAAAGAACATTGAGTTGAATCCAGAAACTATTGTGTTGAGAATTTGACATTGAACAATATTGATTCTTCTGTGTTCTAAATTATCACTGCTAAAATATAGAAGTATAAATTGACTGTTGTCCATTGTCCTTGTACCCTCAGACCTTGCTTGATATAAAGATTAGTTCTAGTACTTTTAAAAAATGATTCCTTTGGACTTATCCATATCAACTCATACCTTTGGTGAATAGAAGATTTTCTTCTTCTTCCAACATTCCATTAGAAAGAGCTAATTTCTTTGCCTTATTATCAAAGGCACAAAATTTTTCCATATGTCACCAATAACATTAGCCTAAATTTCTTAACAAACATATTTTAGTACATGGAGGAAATCACCCTCTATTTCTAATTTGCTGAGATTTTTTTTTTAAATAATGAATGGGTCATAAATTTTGTCAACTGGTTTTTCAGAATCTATTGAAATGATTTTTTTCTATCTCTCCCTGATTAAGCAAATATATTGGGTTTCCAAGTGTGACATGTAACTTTAGCTTGCACTGAGGCTATTATAAATGCCACTTGGTCATGGTATTCTGTATTTGTCCCATGCTGTCAATATAATTTGTTATATTTTTTACCATGATCATGAAGCACATTGGTCTTTAATTATGCTTTTTACACTGTCTTTGACATTGGGGATCAGGAAATACCGGTATCCCACAATCTATCACCAAGTATTCCCTTTTCTTCTATGTTCTGAAAGACTTGGTGTAAGGTTGTTTCTTCCTTCAGATTGACAGAATTCACCCAGAAAGTCATCTAACCTTGAGGTTGACTTTATGGGGAAGATTTTCAATTTGATTCATGTCATTTTGGTGAAGTTTAATATTTATTGAGTATCAGGGCATTTTATCGGCTGAACAACTGCACACTCAGAGACCTCACTCTTAGTACTTTCTTTCCACAGGTATCCCCTCCAGAACCTGCCTCATTTAAATGACTGCAGTGCCTTCCATGAAGTGCCTTCTTGGGAATAATTTGTCCAAACAATCATGGTTATCGGTGGGAAGTTTAGACTAATCAATCATGGCCAGCACATGTAACTCCCCAGAGCATCATGGAACAGCAAAGAAAGGATCCCTTCCCCTCCAGCACTACTCTCATGCCCTAGTGCTCCAGTGAGGGACAGTGGGCAGACCTTCATCAGGACTTAAATCAGGACTTAAATTCCACACCCACTTCTCCCACCTCCACCACTAGTCTTGATTAGCAAACTTTGCAGACAGAGAAGGTGAGGAGCCTGGTGGGGCCATACTGGGAGGTGTCCCACAAAGTCTTGTGTCCTCAGTACTTGCCCTTGGTCCTCACGTTTCTGCAAAAGAAAGAGGGGCTCAGTTCTCATCCTTGGAGAAAGAAGGGCCCTCCTTTTCATGCATTTCTAGGAGTAGCTCACAGGCAGACAGACATGGCTGCTGAGGTTGAAAGGGTAGACGATAAGAGAGGGCAGGGGGGCCTGGCTTATCGTGACCCCACAATGTGCATGACATGCACACATAGTGCCAAGAGCCTACTTTAAAAAAAAAAAATACATTGCAATCTAAGTGAAAAGAAAAATCGAAGCACTTGGTGTATGCTGCCCTCTACTGGTCACTTTCAAACAATACTTGCATCGATTTCTTATAACAGGGGAGTCTCAAAGTGAGGGAATTGTCTGGGAAGGTCACATCTGGATAGTGGCTGAGACAGGGATGAATCCCTGACTCGTGTCCTTCCCCACACACTGATTTCTCTGGCAGTGGTGCTGAACCATTACCTTCTCCCGGCCCCTCCTTGAAGCTAAAGAGCAATGAGACAAAACTTATTCCCAACAGGACATGTGGAGACCAGATACCGACATGTCCACAGGGCACTCTGCACAGCCCAGCTTCTAACAACCCTCATGACTGTCACGACCACATCCCAGGCCTTAGGGTAGCTGGCTAAGCTTTTACCCCCCTCTCACTGGCCACCTACATAAGGAGGTAGGCACAGAAGGCCCATAACCTGCCCAGAGATGAGTCTCTCTGCCTTCAAGGCAGTAACAACCAGATCAGAGCAGGTGAGGTAAACAAAGATGGGAACCAGAACAAAGTACAACTACCGCAGGCATGGGGTTAGGAAGGAACCAGAACAATCTGCCTCCAGCAGGTGCTCTTCCCCAGAATCTGTGCTGAAGGGACACTCTCTAATGGTAGGCTGTCAGGCAGAGACACAGTATCAGGAGTGTGTTGGTATAAGACCTAGTTAATGCTGGGTCTCCAAGTCAGGGTTCCACACAATCCCTGCCCCCACCAAAATCTTCTGTTTCACCAAGGTGATTGCTTGATAGGTGCAGTGTTTAGCCCTCTGGGTGCTTCTGTTTTCTGGGAATACCCTAGTGCTTTCCCATTCTTGTTTGGCTGGTGCCAGATTCAGAGGTGCATCCTTAGGAAAATCTTATATAGACTACTGCCCATTTCTGGATATGTGCTGGGTTCCAGGAGGCCCATGACTCCTAGTGGAATCTTCTCAGGACAACTGGTAGAGAGTTCTAAACACTGGGCCCATGTAAGGTGGAGAACCTGAGCCATAGTGACAGTCAGATGACCTGTAGGTTCTAGATCCCCATTACATACTCTGATCACACTGATATCAAGACTCTGAGGCATGACTCCCTCAAAAACCAATAGATTCTTTGCTCAGAATGGTTGCATCTCTGGACCAGGATCCAGATGAGCAAAGACTAGCCTACTGTTCTATGTGGTGGGACTTGCCTAGTCTCAGACCAAAAACCTTTGCCTAAATACCTGAGGCTTCACCCTTGCACCCTTCATCATGACATTCCCCACTTGCCATGCCTGGGGACATGCTTGATCTTATGTCAAACTAGTTGCTGGTCAGAGCTATTCCATACGCCATACTCCCAGACACCCCAGTACGTGGCAGGGGATGCCACCAGGGACATCAACACATAAGCTTAAAGATGGCATTGTGAAGAGAGTGACATTGGGATAAACCCATCATCTAGATGACTATTTTGAGGGCCACAGTGGCCCAGGTCTACTAGAGATGTGGGGCAAAGGTGAGGAGTTACAGACTGACCCACCTCTAGGCTACTGTGGATGTCTACACTAGCCTGGCTTTTTACAAAGGCTCACACAGCCACAGGGCAGTAGATATGGATGGGTCCAGTTCTACATACTCCCTACTTCATTGGCTTTGTCTTCTACTCAATCCACATACCAGCCAGTCTTCAATTTGAGCATAATTTACTGAGATCATGAAGGAGTTTACACCTTTGTTTTATAATGCTGATGATGAAAACATTAACAGAGAAAATATCTTTGTAGTTCAAATTTCTTTTTGAAAGGAAAACTGCCCATAGATAATACCATGTTGTTGAAAGAATAGTAGGCTAACTCATCAAAGAAAAAAATACTACTTATATTGTCTAGAAAGGATCATATAATGAGATAACATAATCTCAGTTTTCCAAATCTATCCCAAATGTATATTACTATCAAGATGCAAGATGAAAGCAAAGCCACTTGCATAAGAAGAGAGTTCTACCCTAAAAATATAGAGAAGTCAAATATATTCTGAGGATAAAATAAGAAAACTGGTGACTGAAGATTATTGTGGTGTTTCAGGATTTTGACTGCTAATGTTGCATGAAGACTGAATGAAGCCAAGAGGTGATACATGTCCATTTTCTGAGTGGTAGTGTCCAGGAAAGAAGAAAAGAAAGCCACTTCAGATGTAAAGAATTACAACTAGGCTTTGGGGAGGTGTGGGTGCATGCAGCCTTCCTGAAGGAGGTGGGAGAAGAGGACACCTTCTTGCCGGGAACTTCCTATGGAGACCCACAGTAGACCTCTCACTGGGGAAGAAAGGAGGAGAACAGAATGAAGGAGGTGGAGAAAGAGGAGGAGTGAGAGGTAGTCAAGTCCCATGCAGAGGAAGCTCCATGCCATGCACAGAGAGCAGAGAAACAATTCCTCTCACCAAATGTTCCATTGGGATCAACGATTACACAGGAATCCACTTCCAGAAGCTGGAGTTGAATGACTCTTCCCCTTATTCTTCACCTCAGTCTTCCGCTCTTGTCTGGTGATGATGAAGTCTTGTTCAGCCTCCCCAGCTCTCTACCAGGCATCAGGAGTTCTTCCTTCCAGGATTGTAATCTGCCACAGGTGAGAAGAAATGTTTCTCTCCAGCTGTAATTCAAGACCTTGGAATTGCTTCTGGTAGGTCTCTAGCTCTTCAGTTTCAAGACTTATTAGGCCATTGGCTTCAGAACTTCCTGCCTCCTGCTAAAGTCAAGTAATATCTCCAGATGCTTCCTTTTCTTTCTGGTGATGTTGTTCACTCATTTCATTTCCTTTTTCCTAAAAATATTGATCTTCCCTTTCCATGGAGGCTTCTTTGGTCAGGACATCTTTGTGAGGAACTGTCAGGTGGGCTCTCTTCTTCCCTTCTTTGGCAATATCACTGTGGAATTGCTTTTTCTCTCTAACCTGAGTGTTTAAGTGCACACTAGATGGTGCAGTTTACTTTGGTTTCCTCCTGGATCCCTCTACCTGGTCCTCAACATGCTCTCCACTCCACGGTTCTCCTAATTCCATGCTCTCATCCATGTCCTCACCTTCCAGGAAAGCTGCCATTTCTTTGATCCCAAACCAATTTTCTTGCAGAGGTAAACCTGACTGTTCATACAGGTCATGAAGATAACAGCAGGGACCTTGAGTCTCTTTTCAGTAGCTGGCAGAAGCTGTGAGGATGTTATTAGCTTCTCACGCTCGTGTTTCAATGGCTTTCTGTTCTTGGTGTGGAGGCTGAATCCTTCTTGCTATGTCAGACATAGGCTGTTCTTGGTCTGAACACGGAATTTTTCCTTTGCCTTGTGTCTTACCATAATGCACATGACATTTCTTCTTGCAGGTTTGGACACATCCAGGCCATCAGCTACTCCTGAGTTTTCATCTTCTTCCAATCTAGGATGAAACTTGTTAAGAGTGTCATGTTTTGCTATGATTCGTGCAGAACTGCTCCCAGCAGTTCCCTTGTCTCCCTCTGCAGAAAGCCTTTCTTTGAGTGACCATACATTGCTGCCTAAAAGCAGAAGAACTATGAATACTTGAACTATCACAGCATGATCTAGCATCTCCCACCGATACCCAGGGACAGTGAGACTTGTGCTCATACTGTCAGGGACTTCTGGCAGGAAGTGCTCCAGCCTCTCCCCAGTTTGGCAAAAGCACACATCCCAAGCAGGAGGAAGCTCCCCCTTAGTGGCCCAGTCTGACACAGAGGGGTCCAGGGCCACCGTGGCCAGCTGGACCACACCACCCTACGGAGAAGTCTGCCCTGGGTTCCATGCAGAACCAAACGTGCACTAGGCAACCGGGGCAGACCATGCCTGCCGAGGGTCGGGCAGGTAGTCCCAATGCAATGAAGAGCCCTCCTCTGCCCTGGGCTCTTCCTTTCCTCACTTAAGCTTCTTCTTCTGTGGCCCACAAAGGCCGACTGAATCCATTATGTACACTATTCTCTCAGTGCAGAAGTCCCCTCTTTCCACTGCCCACATATGGGGCACACCCTCATCTTGTAACCATTCTTTTCTCTTCCTCAAGTGGCCCCAGTGCATTAAATCTGTGCATCTCTGTGGCAATGATCATCAAGGGGGCATTTGAATGAAGGAAGGACAAAGCTATTCTTAATTAAGTCACACTTGATGCTCTGCTGACCAGCAGATAATCCTTTAGGGTGGCCTAATTCTTGTGGATGTAGATTAGCAGAGTCCTGTAATCACAAAGGTTGAACATATTTTTCACATCCGACAACCAAGAAGGCATGCTCCTCAGAATTCACCATTTTGAACTACAGAGAGATCCTCAAATTGCTTTGAAAGACAAAATACAGCAGTGGGGATCATTAGTTCACAATCCCCTTTTTAAAAATATTAGAAAGAAGTAAGAAAATTTGAAGTGAAAGCAATGACTGCCTGGGAAATTCAGAGATCTAAATAGTCTTTGGATCCAGTGAGCCACCAAATAAAGCTCTGCACTAGATGTGGAAAGTACAATGAAAACACTAACCATTATAGAGCCAATGTTATTCAAGGAGGAAAACCCACATCATTTAACACCGAAGAGCTCAAACAAGAAAGGAGAATGAGAAAGTGAATCAAACAACTGAAGTATTTCTAAAAATATTAGAAAATGTTAGAAATTGACAAGAAAATGTGGATGAAGCAAAGTGAGAGACACAGGGAAGGCTGGCCCTGAACGTCTCAGAGCTCTGAAAGTCAGAAGATGGACACAGAACTCTAAGAGCTTGTCACAGAGAGTATTTTTCCTTTCCTTACTGTAGTGTTAAACACCGAATGTGGAAGTACAGAACTGAAAACTAGAAGAGCTGAATACCCAAGACAGAGAAAGCAAGTCTTCAGGCTTCCCTCAGAACTGTGCAGGAAGTGTACAGATGAGGAAGTGGCGCCTCCCAGGTCACGGGCTCTTGTTCCCCATTCTCACTGTCACCTGTCCCCAGCCTCCATACCCCACCCCCCCATGCCAGGTAAACAGGACATCACCCAGGGCTTGGCCACACATGTAGCCTGTCCCAGAGAGGGGGATCAGACATTACCACTGAGGCCACCAGGTGGGCTGGAGCTGGGAGGGGAGTGAGGTGGCCGGACGGGGCAGCACTTGACGGGTTTTCTCAACAGAGGGCTCAGGGATGGTGCTTTTGGCCTCGCTTGTATTATTTGGTTTACAGAATAACTTGATAAATGTGATGACAAAAGGGTAGAATGACAGCTTCTGGATTCCAAGGCCTTTCAAGGAAAACTTATCAGCCATGAGGCAAGCATAGACCTTCCTTCTGGGATGTAGCTGGCCCTGTTTGTGCAATGAATGAATGAGAGACTGAGTGACTCAGGCATGATCATGGCCATTACTGACCACTCCATGGGGATGGACAGTGAACTCTGCGGATGCTGCAAGTTGTTCCCACAAGTAAAGCTTAAGATCGTGGTGGAAAAACCACATGCTTCCAGAAATTTTCAGGGGACAAGTGAGGTGACACCACTCACTGTGTTCATGAGAGCGGCAAGCCCCATGCATACATGTGGGAGGAGAAGCTCAGAGAGAGGAGAGCCATTGCCCCCTAAACCACTGACACTCTCAGATGCGTCAGGACGGTCTGGCCCCACCAACCTGGGGGTGTTCCTCTCTGCTCCATCCTCCAGCCCCTGATCCTCAGAGGCCAAATAAGATGTGACGGTCATCTTACCCTCTTCCAAAGTCGGGGTACCTATCTGCTTTCTCCCCAGCAGAGTCAAGCAGCTCCATTTCCTCATGTCTGTGCTGGCTCCTGTTGTGTACAGCTGCTTTCAGTGCAGCCTTAATTTCTCTGCATTTTTTCGAGAGCTATAAGAATTTTTATAGATCCTAGGGACAACTCCTTTCTCAGGTAAATTTTACAAATATTTTCTAACAATTTGTGGCTTATCTCCTCATTTCTTACTGGTGCCTTTGGGTGAGCAGTTTTCACTCTTGAGGACAAGTCATCTATCCATTTATCCATTTTTTCCCTTTTTTCTCTAAGGATTTATTACACCTGGAACATTTTTGCCAATTCCAATTTCATGAAGGTATTCTCCTATTGTAAACTTTCATTGACTTAGTTTTTATGTTTTGGTCTTATATCAATCTTAATTTTTGTTGATGATGGGTGACAGAGTTCAATATGGATTATCTCTCTTCATATATATCCAGCATTTTCAGCAATATTTGCTTGAAAGTTTTTTTCATTTCCCATTGAAGGTCTTTTATTTGTATGTGGAAATTCAAATAATCATTCTATGTATGATGGTACCTATATAGTACTTACAATGTGGACTTATAATGGCACCATATATATTTTTTTTAATGTTTGTTTTTTTAATTTTTATAGTTTATTTATTTTTGAGACAGAGAGAGACAGAGCACGAGTGCCTCAGGAGGAGCAGGGAGAGAGGGAGACACAGAATCTGAAACCCACGCTCTAGGCTCTGAGCTGCCAGCACAGAACCCAATGTGGGGCTCAAACCCACGAACCGCGAGATCATAACCTGAGCCGAAGTCAGACGCTTAACCGACTGAACTACCCAGGCGCCCCAATATTTGTTTATTTTTGAGTGAGAAAAAGAGAGCGCGAGCGGGGAAGGGGCAGAGAGATAGGGAGACACAGAATCTGAAACAGGCTCCAGACTCTGAGTTAGCTGTCAGCATAGAGCCCGACGCAGGGCTCTAACCCACAGACTGTGAGATCATGACCTGAGCCGAAGTAAGACGCTTACCTGACTGAGCTACCCAGGCGCCCCTCAAGAGACATTGTTTTGAAGAATGAATTTCACCACCTAAAAATTGTTCAAAAACTTCTAGGTCTCATCCCTTCAAATTATGTATATTTTTTAAAAACAGCTTAAGAAGACTGACAGACATTCATAGATATTTACTGATTTACGTTGCCTGAGATTACACATGAATTAGCAAAAGGAACTGGGACTAAAATACAAAAACTCTATCCCACAGATTTTTTAGCTTTAAAAAAATTTTTTTAATGTTTTATTTATTTCTGAGAGAGAGAGAGAGAGCATGAGCAGGGGAGAGTCAAAGAGAAAGGGAGACATAGAATCTGAAACAGGTTCCAGGCTCTGAGCTAGCTGTCAGCACAGAGCCCGACGTGGGGCTTGAACCCACAAAGTGTGAGATCGTGACCTGTGCCAAAATTGAACGCTCAACCGACTAAGCCACCCAAGCACTCCAAGTTTTTTAGGTTGTTAACTCTTCTTGCCAGAAAAGAAATTTATCTCAAGTAGAAAAAAGTAACTCTCTATGTGAGTCTTACTGAGTGTTTTTAATTGGGATAAAGAATCACAGGATTAATCAGACTGACATTAAAAATAAAATGAAATAAAATAAAATGAAATAAAACAAAATAGAATTGCTTGAGCTTAAAGATAGTAGATCACACATAAAGGCCTTAGATGGAGGAAAAATTAAACACAAGACCATTTATATTTTCTTGTTAATCCCCTTGACAGTGATTTTAAAGAAAAGTCGACTATGATGTCATGCCTGATTTCACATGCTATAATAGTAATAACTACTATTATTGTTATCAATACTATATGTTCCAGTTGTCATAAGTGGGAACTGGGAAAATATCAAGGACACAATAATGTCCTTTCGTTCATGATGACATTTCATGTCAAGGCAGCAGAGGGCGCTCGCCCATTAAGATACACTCCTTTACCCACTAGGAAATCTTCAAAATGTTTACTTAGCAGCAGGAAATATACTTTAATACAATGATTATCTTCATGGTTTTCTTCAATTTATTGGTTTTCAAAGGAGATCGTTTCTTGAATTTAGATACCATTAGCAGTATTCTTGTCCAATCATCCTTGAAAATGTAATGAAAGCTACAGACTTGCCAAGAAAAATGATCCACTCATATGTACATAAAAATAACAGTGAAGAATTTATGGAGATACTAAAAAAATAATTGGAATATTTACAAAAAGTGTCCAATAATTTTGCAAAGCCAGTTAATTTTTTTTTCTTATGGAAAAATTCAAACATAAAAAAAGCAGAGTGGCACCTGGGTGGCTCAGTCGGTTAAGCATCTGACTTCGTCGGCTCAGGTCGTGACGTCGCGGTTCAAGCCCCATGTCGGGCTCTGTGCTGACAGTTCAGAGCCTGGAGCCTGCTTCGGATTCTCTGTTCCCTCTCTCTCTGACCCTCCCCAACTCATGCTCAGTCAGTCTCTCTCTCTCTCTCTCAAAAATAAACATTAAAAAAAGTTTAAAGCAGAGAAAATAAAATGATGAACTCTCCTTTATATGAGTCAGAATCGGACATTTGGTAACACAGGTGCGGAGTGCTCATATTCTAGTTTCACATCTAGTTTAAAAACCAGATAAGTATATTTAAGTTGCTTATATTTGGGGGAAACCTCACTAGTCTGATTAAGCTCCAAGACATCCTCACCCTGGCTGCACTAGGACATGAAAGGTAACATCAGGCTATCAACTTTTGTTTTGTTTTCTTTCAGCTTATTAATGTATTGTGAGCATTTGTTCACGTCCTAAATGTTGCTTTAAAACATGGCTTGAATTAGCTGAATATTATCCCACCCCTGTGCCTTCTCATGTTTAACTACTCCCCCCACAGCAGGACATTCAGGTTATGAACTTTCATTTTATAAATAATTTGTGATGACTATGCTTATAGTAAACTAGTTGTGCACATGCATGATTTTTTTCATTAGGAAATGAATAGACAAGGGGCACCTGGGTGGCTCAGTTGCTTAAGTGCCTGACTTGGGCTCAGGTCATGATCCCACAGTTCATGAGTTAGACCCTCACATCAGGCTCTGTGCTGACAGCTCAGAGCCTGGAGCCTGCTTCAGATTCTGTGTCTCCCTCTCTCTCTGCCCCTTCACTGCTCGTGCTCAGTCTCTCTCTTTCTCTCAAAAATAAAAAACATTATAAAAAATTAAAAATAAAAGAAATGAATAGATGATCTTTATTGTACTTTTTAATCCTTTGTCTATAAAAAAAAAAGACACAGAATGGTAAAATTGACCATAGTTGAGGATACACAATAATTTAAAACATGATACCACCCTGTTTTCCCTCAGTCATTATTTCTCCCTCACATGGTTCCAGACACAAGTGGTATAAATGTTAGAATAAACAACAAATTTGAAAAAGCTGAATTTAAAAAGTTCTGGATTCTAGAGATCTGCAATCTGGAGTCAAACTTGGTCATAATCACCCTGGAACATCTGTAGGCAGCTTAGGGAAGTGATTTAAAAACTTTGTTGCACATTATAATCATCTGGGTATTTATTTAAAATCCAAACTCCTAAATTGCAAGCCTCTAATATTTAGCGTATTCTTTCAGAACTACTGTTGGAAGATACAACTTTACTGGAGACCTGGTACATACACCTGAATTAAAATATCTAGCCAAATTGTCCTAAATAATTATAGGCCACACAGCATCCTTACTATTCTCAAAATTGATGCTGATGATTATAGATTCAGCACCTCGTGTTTTACTTCCAGATCCCTGACACATATGTATTACATTCTCCCTTCTCTTCTTTCCACCCCTCCTTCCCCCCATGTAGTGACTTTCTAGGAGAAATTGTCTTTCATTTCATCATTCTTTACCATATGCAATTTTCAAGCATGATCATGGCAATAAAAGTACTTTATGCAGGCTTTTCTTTTCAGATAAAGTTCCCTGTTAAGTGTTCTGCAGACATCAATTCAAAGGAATAATACTTCTTGTGATTTGAGACTCTGGGCAGCCTACCTGGAGCAGGTGATTTGGGACAGGTTGGCATTAGGTCACATCACGAACAGAGAACAAACTTTGCAGAAGGAAAAATGTTTCAGGTCCATAGAGCTAGAAAATAAATCATACTTAGGGCATATTTTCATCAACTACAATAGAAAAAATTACTTGCTCAAAGGCAGCTGTGGAAATTCGTTATAGCTTTTTAATTCTAATTTACCGTAAGAAAGCTCTGTTGAAGACACTGCAACCCAAGGAAAAGAACTGGGACCTGGAGACTAAAGTATAAAGGGACTATGAGACAGAGAGAGAAGAAAGAGCAAAAAGGAAGGGAAAGGAGTTGAAACAATTTACCAAAGCATCCCTCCACGTGACGGGTCCTGGAAAACAGGACACGTGCCTGTCTTTTCCACACACTATCAATCTCCCGATGGGCAACAGTGGGTTCTCGAAACAGGCTCATCAAATCGCCTATTTTTTCCCGCTATGATAGGATTTGTGGGGGGAGGGCTTCATCACCTTCTCAGGGAAACCATGGTTTTGCTCTTTTCACGCTTCCCAGATGTTTGCATATTTCTCCCATCCTTGTAAATTGCCCAGTTTTCAATCCGAGGTAGTAAAATGGCTGACTATGGGGAGATCATTAACATAACTGATCACAAATCAGACTGTTTCGTGACCAAAAAATCATAAGCTAGACATGCTGAGAGAGAAAGAGGAATTTACTCTGTTTGTAAAATCAAACAAGAGCCTGGATGATCACACAGCGGAAGGAATGTAACACATCTGGATCCTGAGACCACCTGGAACCTGACGCCCATGTGCCCCAGAACTCACTCTCCATTTATTCTTCAGGGCGTACTTGGAGGCAAGGACACCACTCATATGATTGGCCCAACTTGCTACAGAGGAAGCAAAGGCGAGAGGGTATAAGTGACTTCCCGAGTCCACACGAACTACTAAGACAATCAGAATCGAAGCCGGGCCAGTCTGACTCCAGAGCTTGAACTGGGAAACTCAACGGTCTGAACACAACTCACTTGTTATCTAACGTGCCAGAACTAACTTCTTAATGCCAGTCATAATTAAATAGAATCGCTTAAAATCTGTTATTTATTCTTGTTGTGTTACAATAAATGAAAATTAGTGAAAATTAATTGACAGTTTAATTCATGTCTTCAGTATTTTTTCATCATTTAAAAAATATGTTTAAAATAAACTGAATTGAGAAACCCAACATTTGGGATAGAAAGTAAAAATCAATCATGGTCAGTACGGTACACCAAATGCTACTTGTCCTTTTTTTAAAAATATTTATTAAATATTTTTTTAATGTTTATTTATTTTTGGGAGACAGAGAGGCAAAGTGCAAGCAGGGGAGGGGCAGAGAGAGAGAGAAACACAGAATCTGAAGCAGGCTCCGGGCTCCGAACTGTCAGCACAGAGCTTGATAGAGGGCTCAAATCCAAGAAGCATGGGGATTGTGATGTGAGCTGAAGTCGAACGCTTAACCGACTGAGCCACCCAGGCGCCCCTGAATGCTACTTATCTTTATGTATATGCTAGACAAAGTAAACTCGAATTACCAATATGGCTTGGAAAAAAAGAATATAAAGCATTTTTAGTTTTCTTAGTTTTTATTTTTTTTAATGTTTTATTTATTTTTGGGAGAGAGAGAGAGAGAAAAAGAGACATCATGAGCAGGGAAGGGTCAGAGAGAGAGGGAGACACAGAATTCGAAGATAGGATCCAGGCTCTGAGCTAGCTGTCAGTGAGGAGCCCGATGCGGGGCTCGAACCCACAAACCATGAGATCATGACGTGAACTGAAGTGGGATGCTCAACCGACTGAGCCACCCAGGTACCCCTTTACAGTTTTTTTTAAACAACAATGGCATCATCATCGACAACAACGATCTGATCTACTGATGTTTCACAATGTTATTCTAGTATCTTGACTGTGACAGTGAAACTGATGACACCCTAACAATGCAAGCCATTATTACAGCACCATAAAACATAACCTTTAAATGTTTTTAGATTAATAAGAAGACAAAGCTTCTCTTATCATTTACTTCTAATTGAGTATGTTGTAAGTCTTGTTAATCTAAAGGGGAAATTTTGGTTGGCATTTGCCATCACCATTATGTACTTTCATCAACAATACTCATTAGATGTACAAGCTGACCTTTATTATTTAAATATTGCCATTTATTCTGGGATTGTCTTGTCTCCCTGAGAATTAAATTCACTTAATGTTCTTCTTCCATGATGTACAGATCTATCCCAGAAAACCATTTGTAATATCTGAAAAGAAAATCTAGCAGTAATTACTCTCTAGTTATTTTGTGTCTCTTTTAAAATATACTGCTGGTGCAATATGTGAAACACTTTAAGGGAAATTCTCAAAGGTCAATTCTATAAATGTCATATCCCTTATAATAATCTGACAGCTAAAAGTCAGGGTATCTTTTAAAAAATCAAGGTTGAGCTGCTAAGAAACAATGAAATTTAAGTGACTTCTACATCAAGGAAGGTGGATCACAAGTACCTTCCTCTAATTGCTTTTGGTAAGTACAGGTAATAATCCTGGACGTTGTTATATATAAAACAAATATAAAAAGAAACTAAGGGTGCTGGGTGGCTTAGTCGGTTAAGCGTCTGACTTTGGCCCAGGTAATGATCTCACAGTTCATGAGTTTGAGCCCTGCATCATGCTCTCTGCTGTCAGCACAGAGCCCGCTTCAGATCCTTTCTCCCCTCTCCCTTCTCGGCCCCTTCCCCACTGATGTGCTTTCTCTCCCCTCTCAATCAATCAATTGATTAATAAATTTTAAAAAAGACTCAAAAAGGCCAATCGAGGCTAAGAACCTCAGGACCAAGGAACAACAGAGCACCAAGTTTCCTAGGCCTCCTTTTAGTTTCATACATTCCAGACAGGGTACTGGAGAAGATGTCACCCTGGAAATGCAAATGGTACAGACAAAGGCGCTCCAAGAAAACCTGGATGCTCGGAGATAAAGGATCAGGAGAGTGGCAGCCTAGCAAGACAGAAAGCTTTTAGACAAATAAGCACTCTGCTTTAGCCAAAAGCCACAGAGAAAATGGAGGCTCCACCCCACAGCCAAGGGCAAGCAGGAGTCTGGCCTTCATCTCATCCGGCGAGGCTGCAGTGAAGCGCTCCAAGCTCCCTGCTGGGTGGGGTCACAGGAGACCCAGTGCAGAGTCAGGACTGTCATCCCTGCAGGGTAGCCACAAGCCTGCACAGCAGAGCTGCCCGTGGAGCTACACAAGGAGCTGGGGATTCCACTCCGCCTCTGGCAATAACAAAGGGTCTCCTAATTTTCATGCTGGGGTGCTGTCAGAGAAGGTCAAATGGAGAGTCAAACTTTCACCACTGCTGAGCAGTAACAGAGCCACCATCACCCCAGGGTGTCTGTGGAAGACACACGAGCAGTAGCGATGAGACCCCTGACTCCCCTTGCCAGGTGGTGTCAGCAGAAGCCTCCTGAGAAGCCACGAGTCCCACATCCACTCAGCGGCAACACGGAGATACCCCTGCAGATATAAACAGCAGGTGAGTACAGAACTTGGACTTCCACCGCACTTGGCAATAAAAGGTGGTGTCTACCTTTCCTTCACCAGTGGTTTCAGTGGTTCTGCTAAAACAGAACATGAAATAAGACTTTGGGTCTCATTACAGAATGCCCAAATGTCCAGGATATAATCAGTTATCACTCCACACCAAGAGCCAGGAAAATTCTAACATGAATGAGAAAAGCTGGGAATAGATGAAATATCAAGGTGGTCCATGTGTTAGTATTATCAAAGAAAAATTTTAAAACAACTAAAAAACTGTTCCATTGAGTGATACAAATATGCTTGAAACTAAGAAAGAAAAATTTTGCAAAGAAGTAAAAAAGTCTCAGCAAAAAAAGAAAAGATAGAAAAAGAACTAAATGAACATTTTTAAAATGCAAAAATGCAATAAACAGAATTTTCTGAAGCCCTAAAAAGGTGACCTCAGAAATAGAAGGCAGAGGGTAAAGGAAAGCATCAGGGAACATAAATACAAAATAGAAATTACTCAAATCAAACAACAAAGACAAAATAGATCCCTCCAAAAGAACAGTACCTCAAGGACATGTAGGAATAGAACAAATAATCTGGTATTTATTCCATCGGAGTCCAGGAAGAACATAAATAGAAGAGAGGAACTGAAAAGATATTCAAAGAAATAATGGCTGACAATTTCTTAAATTTGGCAAAAGACATTAACTAACAAATTCAAGAATCTGAGTGAATCCCAAATAAGGTAAATCAAAGAAATCCACACCAAGGCCATCATAGTCAAACTTCTGAACACAAAAAACAACACAGGAATCCTGAAAGCAGTAGAAGAGAAATGACACCTTACATTTGCACGTATTACATTTCTCATCTGAAACCATGCAGGCCAGAAGGAAGTGTCACAGTGTTTTAAGTGCTAAAACAAAAAACAAAAAACAAACAAAACAAAACAAAAAACAAAACTGTTGACCCTGAAATATATATCCAGTGAAAATACCCTTTAAAAATAAAGGGAAAATCAAGACAGTCTCATATGAAGCAAAGATAAAAGAATTTGTCACTAGCAGATTTACCCTAAAGGAATGGCTCACAGAAGTCCTCTAAACAAACTGAAAATGATTAACAACAAAATCTTAGGACAAAAGGAGGGAAGAGAGAAGAACAAAAAAAGTAAACATGGATTTCCTTCTCTTGGATTTTCTAAATCATATTTGATAGCTAAAGCAAAACTATATTTGATTTGGTTTTCAATGTATAGAGAGGAAATATTTTAAATAATTATAAATGAGAGAAAGTAAAAGTAGGGTCCTGCATTTCACTTAAATTGGTAAAGCTGATACCAATAGAACATGATAAAATACATATATACAATGTAATACTTGAAACACTGCAGATAAGTCAAAATGGAATCTAAAAAATCTTCTCCATAAGAAGTCATGAAAAACAAAATAGAGAAATGAAAAATAAAACAGAAAATAAAGCAGAAAAACAGCAGATTTAAAACCTAATATTAAATGTAAATGGCTTAACTACACCAATTGAAAGACAGAGTTTGATAAAGTGGATTAAAAATGTAACCTACATAGGAGTGCCTGGATGGCTCAGTTGGTTAAGTGTCTGACTTTTGATTTCTGCTCAGGTCACGCTCTCGTGGTTCATAAGACAGAGCTCCATATCTGGGTCTGCATTGTCAGCATAGAGCCTGCTTGGGATTCTCTCTCTCCCTCCCTCTCTGCTCTTCCCCACTCACACTCTCTCAAAATAAATAAACCTAAAAAAGATAACCTAACTAGATGTTGTCTACAGGAAACTCACACCAAATGTAATGACATAGGAAAGTTAAAAGAAAAACAAAAGAACAAGATACACCATGTAAACATAAATTTTGAAAAAGCAGGAATAACTAGATTAATATAATCTACTAATATCTATTAATATTAATAGACTTCAGAGTAAAGAAAACTACTAGAGAGAGAGACATTATATAATGATAAAAGCATCTATCCACTCAAAATACAGAGACTATACACAATCCTCAACGCCTCTGAATCACAGGAGCCGTAATAGCTGTGAAGCAAAAACTGGTAGAACTGAAAGGAAAAATAGACAAATCCACAATTATAATTGGAGACTTGAGCATCCTTCTCCAAACAAGTGACAGAATAACTAGACAGAAATGAGCAAGAATAGAGAAGAACTCGACACCACCACCAACCTACAGAATCTTATCAACATTTATACAACATTGTACCCTAGAACAGCCAACTGCACATACTTTTTTTTTTAATTTTTAATGTTTATTTATTTTGGAGAGAGAGAGACAGAGACAGAGCTTGAGCAGGGGAGGGGCAGAGAGAGAAAAGGAGACACAGAATCAGAAGCAGGCTTCAGGCTCCCAGCTGTCAGCACAGAGCCCAACATGGGCCTCAAACTCATAAACTGTGAGATCATGATCTGAGCCAAAGTTGGACACTTAACTGAATGAGCCACCCAGGTGCCCCCACATACTTTTTGAGCACCCACAAAACATATCCCGAGGTAAACTGTATCCTGGGTCATAAAACGAACTTTACATTTTTTAAAGATTTGAAATTATACACAGTGTGTAATCCAAATACAATGAAACAAATTAGAATCCAAAAACTGAAGAATGATAGGAAAATCTCTCAACACTAGAGGAAAAGATTAAGAGCTGAGCAAATGTGTTCATGTCTGTTAATATTTGCTGTTGTTATATTTGGGAAGTTTAAAAACTATATTGTCTATGACTACAAATACCATTTAATTAAAAAATTAGAGCATTTGTTTCTATATGATAAATCTACCATCATATAATTATACTGATTACTATATTTGTTACTTTATATCTATCGCCATTAAAAACATACATAATTATACATTTTATCGAAGCCATCTACGTAATATCCAAGGAACACTTACTATGTGTTAAGTACTATTTTAGATGCTTAGGATACAGCAGTGAGGAATATAGAAAAGGGAAATCCAGAGGAGTTAATGTGACTATTTAATTAACTGATTAATTAACTAATTAAATGATAAGCCAGACAGTGATAGTGATATGGAAAAATTTTTAAATAGAGCAGAATAACTGGGATTGAGAGACCAGAGCAGTAGAAGATAGAAGTGGAGAGCCAGATTACAATATTAAAATAAAAATGGTCATGATAGGCTTCTTAGAGGTGGTCAAAGCAAAGACCCGAATGAGACGTATAAATTAGCAAGCAGTATGTGGGGGGTTGGGTAGATGAGTGTTCCAATCAGAGGGAACAGCAAGACCAAAGCCCACATCCCGACACTGGACAGAAGTGAGCAGACGTTACAGGAGGCCCTGGAAGGGGCAGCACAGATGGACGGACACGGGCCAGAGGAACAGGAGCTGATGAGGTTAGGATGGCATGGGCAGTGCGATGTCCAGGGCCTCGTACACCCTGGAAATGGCATGGCTTTTACTTGGAGGTGACAGGTTTCTGAGGCAGAGGACCAATATAATCTAAATCGTATTTGAAGACACTTACTCCGGCAAGGTTAGAAGCAGGGAAGCTGGCAGTAATCCAATCTAGGGCCAATGGTGGCCTGGACCAGCATGAGGACATGGACGCTGTATGTGTTTACTTTGTGGATTTTGGAAGGAGTGCTAAAAAACATGGATGAAGATATATACTGAAATTATGAATTCTACCAAAAAAATGGATAGGTATATTTTGCTGTGGGCAAGATGCAGAGCAGGGCCTCCAAAACCCATTTCTATTCTATGTCTAATTATCTGCATGAACTCAAGTTCTCAATACTTTATTTTGCATAATCAGTTAAAGGGCTCTTAAATTCCCTTTCAGCTTCCAGAGTTACGAAATAGATGATTATTTTGAACGAACCAGAATTAAGTTTAGTCAGAAGACAAGCCTTCAGGCAACTTTGATTTCTCACTCCTCCCCTACTCAGCACAGTGGAGAACAAAGCGTGAACTACGTGGAAGCGAAATGAAGAAACATACAGAAAACGTTAGCCTCTTTCCACGTCGGAGATTTCAGAGTTGCTCTGTTACCAATAGACAATGATCTTTCAACCGTCATAAAATTATGATTCTTCTGGTTTGCAATCTCCATCGGCAGTACTGTTAAATGTTTCTTGAAACGTCATGGTCCTTAATTGCTAAGTAACAAGATTTTAGTGTAACTAGAAAAATGTATGAAGCATTCATTTTGTCATATGGCCTGCAGACTTCTGGTTTTCCCCAGTATGGGAACAAGTTAATGACTGGCTCCAGTGTAACTACAATTGATCATCGCTCAGCAAATATCTATGGAACCCTCATTACATGCCAGACACAGTCCTAATCAGTGAGGTAACCTGTTGGGCTATGATCCCTTCTCTGAAGCCTCACTGCGTGGCTAAGAAGACAATTTACTATATATCTAAATATAACGTACGTGGTTAAGTGCAACCATAGGAGACAATGCAATGAAAGTGGACTCTACCACCTTGGTGGGACCAAGTGCCATCCATGTGACCTCTTGAAACCTCAATATCTTCAAAACAAGGATTATCTTATTTCTATTTCTTAATGCTTATTTATTTTTGAGAGAGAGAGAGTGTGTGTGTGGGAGGGGCAAAGAGAGAGGGAGACACAGAATCTGAAGTAGGCTCCAGGCTCTGAGCTGTCAGCACAAAGTCCGACACAGGGCTCAAACCCATGAACCATGAGATCATGACCTGTGCTGAAGTTGGACACTTAACTGACTGAGCCACCCAGGTGCCCCTTATTTTTATTTACTTGGTTTTTAAATGTTTATTTTGGGAGAGAGAGAGAAAAAATGTGCATGCAAGCCAGGGAGAGGTGAAGAGAAAACCCCAAGCAGGCTCCATGCTGTCAGCATAGAGCCTGAGGCGGGGCTCAATCCCAGGAACCTTGAGATCATGACCTGAGTCAAAATCAAGTGTCGGATACTTAACTGACTGTGCCACCCAGGTGCCCCAGAGATAGAGGGTTATTTTAAAGACTGAATGTAAGTACTACATGCATGGCCTGTAATAAATGTTCACTAAAATAGGTTATTGCTATTATTGTTATGCAAATTATATTACTATTGTAATAGAAGTTGAAGACAAAACACAGCACAGAGGTAGGAGCACTGCCTTCATAAATATCGACTCATTACATAACCATTGGGTAAGAAAGCCTAAAGGAGGCAGAGTGGACTGAGAGAAGTTTGGAATCAAATAAAGCAGAGTTCAAATCTCAGCCTGGCCATTGGCTTCATGAGTTTGGCAACTTCCTAAGCTTTTTTAAGTTTTAGTGTTTCCTTGTACAAATGAACACAACCTACTTTGCAGTGTTCAGGGCAGTATCTGAGAAGCTAATATCTAAAATGCTGAGTATAGGGCCCAGCATATCAAGAGTTTTCCATAAAAGGTACCAAATGTGATGATGAGGAGGAGGATTGTATAAGTATATAAGGTTTGAATAGGGACCCGAAGTTCTTTTCCTTTTTTTAACGTTTTTTTAATGCTTGCTTATTTTTGAGAGAGGAAGAGAAACAAAGCATGAGTGGGGAAGGGGAAGAGAGAGAGGGAGACACAGAATCCAATGCAGGCTCCAGGCTCTAAGTTGACAGCAGAGAGCTCGACACGGGGCTTGAACTCACAAACTGTGAGATCATGACCTGATCCGATGTCAGATGCTTAACCCACTGAGCCACCCAAGCGCCCCAAGGATCCAAAGTTCTAATCCAAGTTAGCAAGAATTCTTTTACTTTGAGCTGTACTAACTCTTGAGCTAGTATTAAGAGGCTTTGCGGGCTTCTCTGTTTCTCTGGGTCTCCATCCTTGTTCAGACTTCAGGTCTTACGATAGGCCTTGCATCACTTAGGAAGAAAGGGACGCTGAAGACGGATGGATGGATAAAACAGAATCCCGACATCTCCTCTGGTATCGGCACAGATGGCTTCTTTTAAAACCACACCATGCAGAGTTTTACCTTTTGCATTTTAAAGTAAGAAGTCATAAATTCTTATCATCCGTCCCCATGTTCAAATACTAAGACTGTCACACCGCCACTTTTCTGGGAGGAAGGGCCCCTTGGGTTATTGTAAAACGAGATGGTTATGATGTACAGTTCACGCTAATGAAGGTAGGCTTCCAGTCAGGAAGTGGAGTCACTCCCTGCGGTGAGGCTGTTAAGTAGCCAGGAATGAGACATGTCTATAATTAGAGAGGCATTAGGCGTTAGTGATCCCAGTGACCAGGGAGCCTGGGCCCGGTGGACTAGTCAGACTGGCTGGCTACCCGCCCAGAGCAATTTCCTCCATCTTTCAAAGGCAGAAGCAATGTAATGAGGGCTGGGCTAACAAATTCCATCGAGCTGAAATCATCCATTCAAAAAAAAATAGTAACTTTTGTGAAAAATAGACTTGAAAATTGCATATGCATCGAGCAAAAACAAAGTAAAACTCTGGTATCCAGGAAAACAGCAGATTGAGAAGGTAAAACAAGGCAAGAACAAATCTCAAAACTATGTAGCAAATCAGAGTATCATCACCCCATTGTTCATCATAATCATTCACAGGATCTGAAAATAAGACAGTCAAGAAGTCCAGGACAAGTCGTTATATTTTTCTGGAATACATATTTATTAAAAATGCAGAAAGTGTTCAATGTCAAGGGCCCCGGTATGATCATCAAGAATATTTTGAAAATGTGAGTTCCAGAAAAAGTGGCAGAAATGCTAGTTTACCATCCTTGTTTCACAGATGATAAAAATCAAAGCAGGGAGGAAGAGAAGGAGAATTTACGTAACCACCGCTACTGTCCATTAAGATGCATATTTTTCTGTGCATTTTCTTGCCTTAATTTCCCATTCTTTGCCTTATTTGATCCCCAGTCCAATTCACTGAAGCAGTGACTTACCATACTCACTTGTTACACAGGAGAACACTAAATACCAGAGAGGATGAGTACATTATAAATGTACATCTTTGAAATCAGCTTCCTCCGAAGCCACATTCCTAATAACTACACAAGATGTGTCTTGTCTAATACTTCATAGCTACCAGTATTGGCAGGGCCAGAATTAAGATCTAGATGCTGTGGTGTCAGGCATCCTCCCCGTAGGGTAGACTGCAAGCCTATCAATTCTGAACACATCTCTCTGGACTGCTTGCTTCCAACTGTGAAAATTCAATGATATTAAAAGGGAAAATTCCCGGGAAGAAGTGAGTTAATCCAGAACCTGTTCAGTGGTACTGTAATAATTTTCTCTGTGTGTTTACATATTTCATCTGTTGTGTTCATCGCTTTATCCTTATTGCCTAGAACAGAACCTGGAACACAGTAAGTGCCTAATTAATATCTTTTAAGATGAGCAACTTTATGATGTGTCTACAATATGCAGCTAGACACTGTTTGAGAGGCTAGGACAATGGTGAAGAAATAAAGGTTCTGCAATATGGAACTTCTTCTAATAGTTGAGAGAGACAGTAAGCGAGCTTACAAATACCAAAATGATTTTCAGAAGAAGGTTATGAAGAAAATAAAACGGGACAATGTGATACAGTGTAAGTCAGGGGATATTTCGACGGGAGTTCTTTTCAAAGTGTTGACATTTGAGCTAAACTCTGAAGCTGAAGAAGAATGCAGCTGTATGAAGATCTGGGGGGAGAGGAATTCCAGAGAGAGAGGACAGCAAGTGCACATGCTCTAAGGCAGAAATAATTTGGGGGATTTTGAGGAAGAGGGGGAAGCATGGCTTGAGCTGTGAGAGTGCACAGGAGTGTGAAAAGAAGGGAGATAGAAGGCATAGGCACAGAATAGAGACTGGGGGTCCCTGGGGCACTTTAAATATACTGACTCCCATTATAGGTTCCAGTGATATGGGAGGCCACACATTTATGTTTGACTTGCATCATTTAGCATCATACCCTCAAGTTTTATCCATGCTGTTGCAAGGGGCAGGATTTCCTTCTTTTTTATGGCTGATTAATATTCTATTATATGTGTTACAGGTATCACATTTTCTTTATCCATTCCTCCATCAATAGACTTAGCTTGGCCATTAGGAATAATGTTGCAATGAACTGGTGGTG